>NC_079147.1:26567931-26704854 GCF_945859685.1 Eupeodes corollae
ATTTACCGATAGAGGCAATTGACATTTACACCACACTCTTCAATAATGCACTAATCCAGTGCATTAGAAGACTGCTGTGGTTCATCCTCTCCCGAAAAAGGGAAAGGACAACTCCAACTCGTCAAATCTTTGGTCGATAAGTCTTCTTCCGAGCATCAGCAAAGTTTTCGAAAAAATCATAAATAAGGCTCGGACTAAGTGGGCTGCGGACGACAAAATAATTCCGGAAACAGTTCGGGTTCAAGGTTACGTCTAAACCCGTTTCTGATATCCCATGGAATAAACCAAAACAACAATGCACAGGTGCTGTTCTGGTTGATTTGGAAAAGACCTTTGATACCGTATGGTTCGAGGGTTTTAACATAAAACTGAAAAGGCTTGGCATGACCAAGCCATTGTTTTGTATGCTTTATGATATGCTTAACGGTAGAAAGTTTGTTGTCAAAAGGGGCAATGTAACTTCTACCACAGCATTCTTTATTAAAAATGGTCTTGAATAGGGAGCGGTGATTTCGCCGATTCTCTTCAGGATTTACACCAGCGATCTGATAGGTAGCCTAACAAAGGCAGTTGCGTAAGCCGACGATCTAATTGCGTACCGAACGGCCCGGAAGGGTTGATGTTATTAGAATTCTCTTGCAACGTGATTTCTACAAGATTAAGCGATATTGCGAAGACTGGAAACTGAAAATAAATGTCCAGAAGATGGAGACAATTCTGTTCCGGACTCCGTTTGCTAGGGCACAAGGCGGAGCAGAGCTCCTTCGGTTTAGTATTCTGTGTCCTGTAGGGGACCATACTGATAGGGTGAAGCAGGAGAACCAGTTTTGGTGGCTTCAATTGTCACTTGATAGTGGGTAGTCGGGATGGGGTTATAAGCCTTGGCGGGCTAACATACTTGTTTCATAGGTTTAGAGTTAGTTTTAATAGAATAGAAAAGTTTTTTTTTTTGTCACGGGAACTGCCCTCCACCCAAGAAATGTTTCGCATGCAGGAATTATTTACAATTGCTATGCTCTGTTTCTCTTTGGACTTACTTTTTTTTTTAATTCTAAGCCTTCACTTGTATGTTCTCAGATTCCTTTTTTTCTTGTCAAGGCTACCTATAACACATCAGTGATTCGCAATAAGAACAGAATTAGTGACAGTATGTAGCCTTGCATGACTCGACTTTCCACTTCGGAAACCTATACCTTCATTGAAGCATTCATTTTGAATAAACTGCTGTTTGGTAAGCTGTCAGTTTTGAAGACGTCATCGTTTGAAATTTGACAAGTAAAAACAAAGCCCTTTATTAAATTGGAATAATAAACGCTTGAACAACGTATGATAAATATGTTGCACTACCAGTTTACAAAACTTAAGTCCTTTTAGCTTGTTCATGAAGCACTTTCTCAATCGGCAATAGTAAAAGTGGTAGAAGGTTTGAGCTGTTGGAAATAGCTAGTAATGTGAAGAATCAAAAGTTGTGCGTCGTCGCTGAAGAACAATTGTGCATATTGCTGCCCTAGCCCCTAGAGTTGACGATTCCTCACTTAATAAACATCTGTAGCTGTGAGCCTTATTTTCACATTGCTAATAAGCAGAACTGTCGCATTTGGGGCTTGGAAAATAATAGTAAAAAGAGGTTACCATACCCCAAAGGTGTCAATGTTTTGTGTTGTTTTTGGGCAGCTTGTGTGATTAGATCTAACTTTTTCGAAAATAAGGGTGATGCAACTTTGACTATAATTAATAATTCGTAGTATTGGTTTAGATGACGTTTAATTTCAATAAGACGGTGGCCTTAAACCTTTTTCGTTTGATCTTAACAATTAAATAAACATTTAGATAAAAAAGGGAGATGAAATCTATTACTGGAAAGCCTTCAGTTTAATTCCTCAGAGCAATAGTTTAGGTAACACGGCTTAAGATCTATATTTTTTAAGATTTAAGCTTGGCAACCCTGGCCTTCTATTTTGCTTACCGATTGAATATATTGCAAACTAATATTACATAATAGCATCATTACCCACTGCATCATGATGCATACCCCTCTGCTTTTATCATAAAATATACCTTCACCGAATTCCAATCCAAAATAGATAGAAGCATAATATGATGATAGACTTAGAAGACCCTAAGTTCATAGTCATCACTGTAAAATGGCATGTCAAATGGTTGTCCTCCCCTGTCGGCACTGCAATACCTATCACCATCATTTACCTACTTGAGGGAAAATAACACCAACAACCACAACCACACTAAGAAACCCTCAATCCGCCCATACTTAAGCATCACTTTAACTGACCATTGCACCAGGCAGCCGCAGTTTTAGCCAAAGCCGCAGTCGAAATCGTATACCTACTTGTTGATGCAGTTGCTCGCTGCTGCCGCCATCAAGTAGGTAGAGAGGTACCCTGTCCCTGTCCAATGCAGATCAGCTAGCCAGCCATCCAGCCTCCTCCACTGGAATGGTCAATACATCTTGTTTAAATGAACTAAAAGGTGTGCATTCAGAAACGACTGATTGAACCCTAAGTGGATCGGTGCTGATGGTGGTCCAGCACACCAGCGCTCGTTGTGCGCCATGCAGAAAGCTAGAGTGCTAGTGAACCATTAACCTAAGCAAACCATTGCTGGCAAATGTTAATCTCAGTTCCACAACTCCAAGTCCACACAGATTCTCACATCACAGCACTGGAGCCTCTTTTGATGGTGTACTATAGTTGGAGCTGATGCTCTCTAACAGTGTCCATGGACAATTTACAAAATAAACATTTCTCCCAAGGCCTGCCACAGCTTTGGCTGCCTGAAAAGACGCGACGGATGAATAGATGGCTGGCTCGATGGATGGTTGGTTGGATAGATGGATAGATGGATGGATGGACGGGAAGGCGTCCAAGTTTATGGGGCATCGGGAGCCAAGTGGCGCGGCGGCAACCGACGGTGTGGTGTGGTGGCCAGCAGAGTTCTCTGAGTTATGCAAGACGTGGACATACGGACGGACGACGACGACGTGACCGCGACGTGGAGCTACCTGCTCTCGAGTTGTTATTCAAATTTGGATTTGTTTAACTGGCGGGGCGTGCGAAAGTCCTTCTTTGGCTATGTTCATTGGATGGTTTCAGGGTAAGCCTAACTGTAAATCACATTCTTGTAGGTGTTACTGCGTCAACCCTGGAGCACTTGGTCAACAGCTGTATCTGTTCGATGGTCTTGTCTTGGTCAGTGTTTCTTTTTGGTTGTTTGTGTACACGGACGACGACGACTAACGCGGGTGGCAGTGGGAAACGATTTAATTAAAATTGATTTGATATGCTGAAGCATGATGGATGGTCCACGACAATGTCCCAAGTCCAAGAAGTCGAGCTGAGAGAGCACATCGAACCTACATATCTTTATGTATATGCATGCATTGCATTTATGCTGAACGGGCTTGAGCTTGAGAAAGATAACTGTTGACCACATTTGGCTGTAGCTTGGTCAATGGACACCACGAGGAGACACCAACGACGACGACGGACGATGATGATGGTTCCTATGTGGTTGTAAAGAATTGCGCCCGCATATGGGAGCGCAGACATTTGATTTATGGCGATAATGTGATTGCTTTTGGATCAAAAATGGTCACACGTCCCGCTAATATGATTATCCTAAGGAATTGGAACACTTTTAATGGTGGCGGATTGAGGATTGCGAAATCTTTCAATTGTTTCGAACGATGCCTGTGATGGTCGAATGCAAATGTGAAATTGTTGGCCGCCAGCTATAACAATACCCAAGGGATTGATTGTATTATTACTTTCTTGCTCTGATTTTTTCCGAACACTTCATGCAGAGTTTTTGAGGGAAAGGTTCAAGATATATCGGAAGAGTTATTGGCGATTGTCTTTTATGGAAGGTGTGTCTAACGGAGTTTTAAAGATTTTGTTATTATTTTTTTAAAGGAAGTTTTGAATTTATTAAAAAATGATTGATGGAAGAAGTAGAACATTGGGTGAATGACCGTTGACATGAGCCAACTTATAAGAGAAGGCAATCAATTCTGAAAAAGGAATTTGGTTGGATTTTGTGCGGGGAGTGTTTCCAGAAGCCTATACTTTAGGGACAATATGGAATTATTTTCGTCTAACTAAGCGAAGTATGGCAATCAGATGGATTTTAAAAGTGTATAACCAAATATTGATTCTTTTGGATGAAATTTCGGTAAGAAAAAAAAAACTATCGATACCTTGAGATAGTGATAGAATATGTCCAAAACTAGACGAAATGGGACAATTTTGATTTAAGCCTTTATTCAGAAGTCTAAACTTAAAGTCTTTAGAAAATAATAATTGATATAAATTTTGACATTGGAAAAAAAATTAGCATTCCTAGAAGCGCGTGTATTACGGTTGAACTGTTTATAGCTAGTTTGGCTTCCCTACCTTTCTCCTTTGCATGTTTACTCCAATTAAGGTTAGATGTTATCAACACTCCCAGGTACTTGAACTCCTTTACTACATCGATGCGCCCGTTGTTGATGGTCCATGATTCCTCCGGTAGCCTTCTTGATTGATTTGTAGGTCCCAAGTTGAACAGTAGACTTGAATTCTGTTGATTTGCAGTTGCAGAGCACATGGAGTATCAGTCAATAGCACCCGGTTATCAGCATACAGTAAGACTTTGACTAAGGAGCCCGCAAAAAATATACCTTTCAGAAGAATGTCAGTGACAGCATCGATATAAAGGGCAAACAAAATTGGGCAGAGAATGCATCCTTGGGGAACACCCGTAGACGTCTCAAATAATTCCGATAAGTTGCTTCCATCCCAAACTGCCGCAGTTGTTGAATCCAGGAATAGAAGAAATTTCCTGGATACACCTATAGATGATAGCTTGTAGATCAATGCTTGCCTATTTACCGTGCCAAAGGCCGCTTTAACATCTACGAAGCAAACGTAGAGCCTCTTAGAATTCTTCAAATACTTGCAATACTAAATAGCGCGAAGATATGATCCACAGTCACCCTGGCCTGAAACCCTGCTTGAAAAATACTTAAGCGGTTTGTTGACTCAATCCATCTGATAAGCCTCTTATAGAGAATTGAGATAAAAACTTTTCACATTGTATTTAGGACAGATATGCCCCTATAATTTTCAGCAACGCTCGACTTCCCCTTGTAGAAAACATATCGGAACGGAGGCATAAGCAATTCCATATTCTTCAATGGTGTTAGGCCGAAATTAAGTGAGCTTTTCGTATTTTGGTGTTGTAGTTCCACACCCGAAGAAGAGGGAAGTGATTCTGATAACGAATATGAAAAGCTGAGAGTACATTCGTCAGTGAAACAATGTATTGGGTTAGAAGTTGCAGACAGGAGGTCATTAATATAAATGAAAAATAGTGTTGGAGATAGAACAGAGCCCTGAGGCACACCAGCATTTATTTTGTGGTTTTTAGACTTGAACCCATCCAATGTATTGAACGATCCGAAAGGTAATTGCTAATCCAATGAAAACCCAAAGCATGCACTTTCGATATGAGAGCCTGATGCCAAACCCTATCAAATGCTTTTGAAGTATCAAGTGCAATAAACTTGCTTTCTCCAAGACGATGCAAAGATTTGCTCCACTGTTTGGTGAGATGAATTAAGAGATCACCAGTGAACCTATTGCTTTGAAATCAGCGTTTCCTTGACCTTGGAAAGAAGGGTGTAATCGGTCGGTAATTAGAGGGTGAGGAAGATTCGTCTTCTTTTGGGAATGGCTAAACAAATGTGGTCTTCCATCCGCTTGGAACGAGACCTGAAGAGTAGGATAGATGAAAAAGCTTACTTAGTGGTTTTGCCAATGTTGAAGAACACCTCTTCAAAACAAAAGCGGGGGTCCATCCGGACCAGCGAATTTAGGTATGTTAAGACCTTTTAGTACTCTCGCCACAGTACGAGTGCGAAAAAATATTGGCCCCATAGAATCACTAATGCGCTCGATAAGAGACGGAGTCAAAACCCTCACTAGCTACGTTGAATTGGCGGCGAACTGCCTAACGAAGAGATTAGCCTTATCTAAAAAGTTAACGAATATAGTGTCTTATAAATGTCTTCTAAGTCCAAAGAAGCATCGATTTCCAAGAGTTAATCTTCGATTTGTATAGAGGTACGTAGTAAGGCAAAGTCCTCCACAATTCTAAAGTAATAGCTGTCCATGGTGAAGTTTTGTCATCAACAGCCTATACTTGGCCTGGGTTCATGGGTTTTTTTTCTAGATAGATACTTTTTTTCTGATCTGAAGCCACATTGATATCGACCCAACAGGTTATACGCGTAATTGAGGAGACTGATGCGACGAAGTTCAGATGATGTCCTTTCTTAAGAATTGGGACAACTATTCTGACATTCAACTCAACGGCTTTGCTGGACTTCACTTTCATTCGATTTACGCACGAAAAATCACGAATTAATTCGTTTTTCAATTAAAGCTTTCGGTTTGATATTACGAAAAAAGTCAATTTTCCATGACCAATTCGCATGTGTATGTCCTCCATTAATTGACGAATTCAATATTTCAGATTTTGAGTTTATTGTGGAGCATTATCAAAGAACTTATTTTTCTAATGACTCCGATATCTTCAAATTCTGGTCGTAAGAAAATCAATAATCGTAGTTTGGTAACGCAATCCATTCACCATCCTTATTTTCTATAAGGTTATGTTTAATCACAGTCGAAAAACCGAACGAAACAGTGTCACGTTTAAGATGGAAGAGCGATAATTCTGCTTATTGACTGGAGTTAAAAATGTTGAAAATGGGTCACATTTTTCGTTGATACGGATCGTTCTGATGCATTTTTAAGAAGACAAATAGCGAAGATAATCTGTTGCTAGTGGTCGATTGGCTTGAGATATTGTATTAACTGAACTAACTTTCAAAACCTAAGTTGCATGCAAAATACCAAAACACGTTTTAATAAAATTATTCGGAAATCAAAATTTCCAAGATCGAAAAGGAATCGAAAAATCTGAGTTTTCGTCAACACTATTCACACTTAAAAAACACATTTTTCTAGTCGGATTCTCATTTATCCCCATTCACAAATGATCTTAAACATTTACTTTGTCTAAAAATGTTTAAGAAAATGTTTGCGAAACCCGAAATCATAGATTTTTTACCATTTGTATGGGGACCACTGTTTCCGTCTTAAAGCAAAAGCACTGGTCGACAAGGTTTTCTTCTTTTTTTTCACTTTTCCAAAGGGTTTTGATGGCATCATTTTAAATATGACTTCAATATGAATGTATTACATTTGGTTTTGAGATATTACTAAAGGCTTCTAGATGTACGGTTTTAAAAATAAAACTCGAGTAAATAGTTAAAGTAAAGATATCACCTTATAGGGCTATTACGACATTTTCAGAGCCATGCCAGTACGGAGAGGTTATAGAGTTAAATCAAGAACCTGGTCCTTCGGCTTGGAGGTCGTGCGTCAGGGTGACTTCCTGAAAAACAAGTTGCGAATCATAAACAATCCTAGGATACGAACAGATTTACTGTTGACAACCCACGCAAACGATTTAAGGACAACGAACTTCGGATATGCACGTGGAATGTTGGGTCCCTTAATAGACTTCGTGCAGCCAAAGAATTAATGGATGCCCTACAACGCTATAAAGCAGATATAACTGCCATTCAGGAAATGCAATGGGATGGACAGGGCAAACAGAGGATGAATAACTGTGAAATTTACTATGGTGACTGCTACCACGAAAACCAACAGCACTTATTTGGATGCGGCTTCGTCATTGGAGCCAGACTTAGGCAAGAAGTATTGAGCTACAGGTGCATCAATGAGTGCCTAATGACGATACGCATCAAGGCTAAATTCGGCAACATTAGCCTAATATGCGCTCACACCCTCACATAACAGAAGGATGACAACACCAAAAATATGTTCTTCGAGCTCTTAGACATAACATATGAGCAGTGTCTAGGAAGCTAGGAAAGGAAGACATCTTTGGTGGAATAATCGGGAAGAACAGCCTGCACGATAACACTTTCGACAACGGATTCAGAGTCATAGATTTTGCTGTGGAGCGAAACGTCATGGTAGCCAGTACGCGTTTTTCACACCTCAACATCCACAAAGGAACTTGGAGTTCTCCAGATCAATCTACCGTCAACCGGATTGACCATATTGGGATCGACGCCAGACGCGCTTCCAGCATCATGGATGTATGAACTTTCCGAGTAGCTAACATCGACTCGCACCACTACCTCGTTGTAGCCAAGGTAGCACTTCGAATTTCCAGACCCAAGGCAAAACAGGGAGGTGCTGGGAGAAGGTACAACGTCGAACGGCTGCAATCGATAGAGATCGCCAAATCCTTTTCTAACCGAGTTACAAGTAATCTTTCTCGGAGTTTTCTGCCGCCAACACAATGTATGGAAAACCAGTGGCAACATTGCCAAGATGCAATCAGAGAAGCCGCCTCTGATGTGCTGAGTTTCAAACAGCCACCAAAAAGGAACCCCTGGTTTGATGAGGAATGTCGGCAGGCAAATGCAGCCAAACAAGAGGCACGCAAAGCGGCGCTGCATAAAAGGACGAGAGCTATTCATGAGCTCTATGAGCAAAAGAGGCATGAAAAGCGTGCTGTCGACGATGTTGAGAGGTTTAAAAGCAGGAATGAAGTTCGAAATTTTTATGAACAGGTGAAACGAAATTCACAGGTACATAAACCTAGAACCGAAGGCTGCAAAGACGAAAGTGGAAACATCATAGTGGAACCGCAGGCAATGCTAAGGATATGGAAGGACCACTTCTGCAGACTGTATAGCGGCAACGACGAACTGAATTCCGCTGTCAGGCAGGATGATCAATTCAACATAGACGACGAAAGCCAACAATCCCGTCATTCCGCCTTAGAGGAAGTAAAGATTGCCTTATCTAAGCTGAAGTCTAATAAAGCCGATGGAGCGGATGGCTTGAATGTCGAGCTCTTTAAGAGATAAGTTGGTTAGGAGCATGCACCAACTTATCTGTAAGATATGGTCGGAAGAAAGCATGGCCGATGAATGGAACCTCAGTATTGTTTGACAGATCCTGAAAAAAGGAGACCCTCTAAACTGCACCAACTATAGAGGAATCAGTCTGCTTAACATCGCCTATATATATATATATGTAAACGTCTAAAGCCCATCGTCAACAACCTGATAGGTCCTTATCAGTATGGTTTTAGACCAGGAAAGTTCACATTTGATCAAATATTCACATAACGGCAGATCCTGGAAAAACCCAAGAACACCAAATCGACACCCACCATCTTTTCATCGGTTTCAAGGCCGCATATGACAGCATCTACAGGGACGAACTGTAAAGAGCCATGTCTAGTTTTGGCATCCCTGCTATATTCGTCCGTTTGTGCAGGTTGACTATGGAGATTTCACGCTGCTCCATAAAGGTTTGAAACAACTTAACACAACCTTTCGATTTCAAAAAAGATTTTAGACAAGGTGATGCGCTGTCATGCGATTTTTTAAAATCGTGCTTGAAAGAACGTCAACACTAGAGGCACTATCTTTCAAAAGTCTTTCCAATTACTGGCATATGCTGATGACATTGACATAATCGGAAGAACTCAGCGTGATGTCAATGGGGCTTTTGTAAGTATTGAGGCCGAGGCGGAAGAAATAAGTTTAACGGACGGAAAAAGGACCTATAGGCGTAACTTTGAGATAGTCAAGGACTTCGTCTACCTAGGCTTCGCTGTAAACGCAGAAAACAACACCAGCGCTGAGATCAAACACTGAATAACTCCTGCTAACCGCTGTTTCTTTGGAAAAGGAAAGCAATTGAGTGGTAAAGTCCTCTCTCGAGGGACCAAAGTGTTACTATATAAGACCCTTGTCATCCCCGTCCTGCTATACGGTGCAGAAGCATGGATTATGACAAAAGCGGGTGAAAGCACCTTGGGTCGCTTCGAGAGAAAAAGTCTTCGTGTGATCTACGGTCCCGTATGGATCGAAGGAGAGTGGAAGAATAAATGGAACGACGAGCTGTACGGGCTGTACAGTGACGTAGACTTAGCCAGAAGGGTAAAAGTCCAAGGACTAAGATGGCTGGGTCACGTAGAGCGCATGGAAACCAATTCTCTGGCCCGGAAAGTCTTCGAATACACATCCACAGAAAAGCGCATTAGAGGAAGACCGCGGATCAGGTGACGAGCACAAGTGGAAAGTGACCTCACCCAACTTGGAGCGCGAAACTGGAGACATCTAGCTAGGGACCGAGCTGTATTGTAACAAAGCTATGTACAATATTCTATTTATACTGAATTCAATAAATCAGTTCTTGTCCAGATCTTCATGATATAACAAACACATAAATAAATGATCTTATTCCAAAGAAGCTATTATAATACTCTTCCGTTAATAAAGAAAATATGTGAATGAGAATTCCTCAAGCTAAGTACGACGGTATCTTACATAAGTTAAGTTTATTTATGAACATATAATTTTACATAATAGAGATAGATCCTTGGTTACACAAAACATTCTCATTTGCAATAACACGGAACAAGTTATTGATGGCCTTTAAGGAGGATATGCATCATCACAAGAGCACCTTAAAATACAAAACCTCTTCCTATAACTTGTGTAAAGTTATGTATGGAATTAGCCAAAACAAAACACTTTTCTAAACTAATGTTTTGCCTTTGCATGTTTCCTGATAACTTAAAACGGTTTACGATTAGAAGAAAAACAACTACGATGAAGAGCATACTTAGAATAAGAACATTTTTTCAAACTATAACTAAGAACTTTATATCAGATAAGCATCAACGCACTTTAATGACCAACATAAAAAAATGTTTCTAATTATTTCTGAATCATGTACACACAAGAACATTCTTCAAACTTCAAAGACCTTGTTGTTGTTGTTATTTGGTTTCATTATACCTTGAAGGCATAATTTGGTTAAGAGTTAACTTCCTAATGGTAGATCTTAGTTAACATTTAGAAAGATTATCTTAACAAATAGTGATATGGTTATGAGGCATTGCTACCGATCCAAGAGAAGTTAGTAGCGTGCTGAGCTAAGTCTTAAAAAAAGTGATTAAAATTTGAAGAATTTAAATTGGAAAGATATAATTTATATGTTAAAACAAATGAACCATTTAAGTCAAGTCGTCGTGGGCTTTGCATGATGGATATTTGCAATAATAAAAAAGAGCTTAAAGTCTGATGGCATTTACATGGTGCTCAGTTAAGGAATTTATTTTTTTTCGAAAAGAGGCTTTAATGCAACCCATACAGATAAATTTTCATCTTTGTCCGCCTGTCGATTTTTCTTTATTTTAAACGAAAATATTTATTAGAATATTTTGTGCGAGATGTTAACATTTAAAGGCAATATCTTTTTATGTTCCCATTAGACTTGAGTCGAATAGGTTTCATGTTTTTGTAAACAACAGTTGTCAGTTTAATTTTTCTAGGAAATTAACTAAGAACTAGCAACAATACTTTACATATTTCCTGAGATTTTTAGTCGAAAAACAATTTTTACGAATTTAATGTAATAACTTCTTATGAATATGAGGAAAGGTTCGAACGCCAGCTCTTTTGTTTGGATTTTAGAATAATGGTATTTTTGTTTACTTCTTAAGGGAATCACGTAAAAATACTTCAATCTTTTAAAATTCACTCTCGTTTGATACTAAATTCTACGGTTTTTTAAAAGATCCACCGAAATCCAGTTTACTCTTAAGCTGTATACTTGTAAGTCTGTTAATTATAGGATACACCTACTTTCCTTGCAAAATCTCATTCGAAGAAAATTTAAATTCCATTTTAATAGCTAAAATGCTCAAATGCTCATTGCCCATCTACAGCACATAAACATACTTACAAACCATATAAAATAAACTGTGCATGAAAATCTGTAATGGGAAAACTGTCAGAAAAACTGACATATACTAACGATACTCTATTCGGTTAGCTTATCTATTTAAATACGCGCACAGAAGAAAACGAGTAGGTTGTGATGTTTGTTTATAAACATAAGAAGACTTAATTAAAATAAACGATTTATATCTAATTAAGATTCAAATTAGCGTGTGTTTCCAATCAAATAAGATAAGGTTAAATAAAATAAATTGAAATAAACTGAAATAGAAATAAAGTTTAAGAAAGTGAAATTTAAGAAAAAAAACTAAGTCAAATTAATTTTGGTTTTCCATTTACAGAAATACAGTTTAAGAATAAATCAAGTTAATACTCGTTTATTCAAATTTGATCCAATTAATTGCTGAAGTATAACATCTTGAGTTTTTACGAGTTCTGGGTCAATCTTTTACTTTGTAACTTCATGAGTTAATGAGTTTATGTGCTCTAATTGTTTTTTCAAGTGAATTCTGATATATTATAGTAATTGTAAAGATCTTTATCAGAGGTGTTAATAGAGGAGTGTAAATGTAGGTTATCTTATAAATTTGAAAATATCGAATGATTACATCCGGTTTTAAACAAAAAAAAAATGTACAAGCTTAATTGTATTCATGTTTTTGTTCCAATCAAATTGCTTTGAAGTATAAATAAAAAATTAGGTGGCGCAACAGTCCGTTGAGAACTATAGGACCTAGTGACTTATACAACTCTCAAACATTCCTGTATGCGAGTGTTGTTGTCAGGGATGGAAGGGACCTACAATTTTAAGCCAAATCAGAACGGCTAATTGGAGAAAGCAATTTTCATAACAAGAATTATTCTTGGAGTACCCGTGAAAAAAAACTAGATGGCACTGGCATGACTGCCTGACACACTTTTATTTATTCATTCCTAAAACTATTTTAAAGCTACACAAACCATAACTTACTGGTCCCATAAGGACACTCTAAATTAAACTATAATACTAAATATGAATGCCTTTCGGCCCTTAAATCTATTTTTATAATTCAATTTTTTTGAATTTTATTAGAAAATTAAAAAAAAACTAATACATTTTTTTTAGGAAATTTACATAAACACTACTTAAAATTAGGTCCTTAAAATAAAACTCAAACTAACTGAAACATAAACTACTTAAAACTGAACAACCACAACAGCAAATCTAAATGTTTTTTGTATTATTAATTTTTCGTGCCACCATGACTTTTTACTTAAAACCTAACTCTAAAACTATAAAACAATTATGTAAGTGGGTCAAGGCTTAAAACCCCATTCCGACTTTAAACAATCAAGATTGAAGATACCAAAACTGGTTCTCCTGCTTCACCGTATCAATTCGGTCCCGTTCGGACACAGCCCTACTGAACTGAAGGAGCTCTGTTTCACCTTGTGCCAAGACGTCCCGATTGTGAAGGAGTCGCCTATCCGCTGTTTTTTATCTGACGTGGTAGAATAGCATAACTATCCTGTGTCGAACCGCGTCTATCCAAAAGAGGAATGCCTCTAGTTGCATGAAGCAATCAAGCGTGCACTTTCAAAATACTCGTCGTTCGCATAGAACGCCCCGAAAATTAAATAGTTGGTCGAAGAAATTATTAATTCTGTTAATTCGAGCTTCGTTGTATAGGATCCCGTTGAAATAGTAATGAATGAAATGGAAACCGGAACAGCGTCGTAAACACTGCCGCTCGATTATCCGAAACTTCTCAATCTGGAAAGGGGCAACGTTGAACCACACAGGACAAACATAAACGATCATCGGCCGTATGAGGGCCATGTGCAAATTACCTTCGATCTGGGGTCAAGCTGGCCCTGGTCAGAGCAGCATTTATATGTTTGTGGAAGTATAAATACTGATCTAACCAGATACCGAGGTACTTCACTACACTTGTGCTCGCCAATGGCTGCCCGTGAAGATCAACGATGACCATCTTCACCAATTCTTGCACGTAGTCGGGAACAGAATCGTCTCCGATTTCTGGACATTTATTTCAGGTTCCAGTCCTCACAATATTGCAGAATCTTGTCGTAATGAAGTTGCAAGGGAATTATAATAACCTTAACCTTTTAGTCCGTTATGCATGCAATTAGATCGTCGGTGTACGCAATTGCCTACCTATCAGATCGGTGGTGTAAATGCTGAAGAGAATCGGCGAATTGACCGCTCCCTGTTGAAGACCATTTTTAATTAGGAATGTTGTGGTAGAAGTACTGTTGACACTTTTTATCATAGAGTGTATATATACAAAAATGGTTTGCATATTCCTAGCCTGCTCAGTTTTATATAAAGACCTTTTAACGTTGTTAAAAGCCTTTTTTAGATCAAACAGAACAGCACCTGTGCATCGTTGTTTTGAAGGCTTTTCAATAGCCATCAGGTCAACGCCATATTCAACGCTGTAAAGATTCATCAAATTAAAAAGATGGTTACCTCCGCGATATTGATTTCCTCAACCTTTATGTTTTGCGTTCAAATCACCTGCCAAGATAAAAAAAGTTTTCTTTCAGCTCAGAATGGAAATGCTTTCAAACAGTTTCCTTATAGTTTTTACGGCCTTTTTTTATCGATTGGAATAATATAAAATATTTTCCACGATTCCAAAAACATGGCTTGCAAATACAACATTGTGCATAAATAAGTCAATAATCATCATCATCTTTAAGTTTTTAAATTTTTTCTTTTACCATGGTAAAGTAGATTATTTCTTAAAGGTGGTTAGATTTGAAGGGGCGAACTAAAGCCATGGAAAGATAAACAATCGAGCAACGCGTTTCGGTTTTTTAGGCTGGTTATTTAAATGAGGATTGGAATCAAAATTCATATGGTGCACTTCGTTCAAGAGTGATTGGCGGCATCATTAAGCAGTGTTTTTTTCGAAAGGCCAATTTTTTTTTACACCATTTGGCTTCTTTTCCTGAGGTCATTTGAAAAGAAAGGTGTACGTCGGATAAGATAATTCAGTACATTAATGGCATATAACCTCAATTATGCCTTAGCGTCATCGAAGATTTGGAACATAGGAAGGAGGTATGCCGCCGTGGTCACGGTTGCCATATTTTATTTTCTTGCAAGTTCACCAAATGACAAAATTTAAGAACTCCAATTTTCAGTAAGAATTATAATGATAAGTAGTTTTTTGGAGCATTTGTTCACAACTACGAAATTGAAGGTTGTACTTGCTAAACACTTTATTCTCAACATTTTTGACAATGCCTGATTTGTTTCTTATTTTATTTTTCAATCGGAGCATCCGCATGAACTTCAACTTTCATTAGGTTTCAGTAGTCAGCCTAAATAGTATCCACCAACAGTTAAAAGTTTAAATAATTCTTCTTTAATATCTCATTTACATAAATAAAATCGTAGTCCCCAGAATTTGTGGACTATTTTTTGACAAACATGCTATTTTTATGTCTTTTGACATTTTAACAAAAGATTTTGTGTCTTCATAAACTGAGAACAAAAGTGAATATTTTTATTTGTATTACATCTTTTTATGCACACTTTCACTTAAAGTTAAAGATCAGGTTAATAGTTACTAATTAGACCTAGCTAATATAAAACGTTTCGAAATTTTTGTTTAAGTGAAATTCGAGTCCGTTAATACCTCAAAAAATGTTTGCAAATTCTTGAAGATTAAAAAAGCATGTCCGCAATAAAATTAAAAAAACAAAACTAAAGAAAACTAAACTAAAATAAAATCAATAGAAGAATATAGTTTCAATATGATAATCATTAATAATATAGATTTTTGGAGTTGAGACAATAATGATGTCTTCATCGTTATTACAAACAAAGCAAATGAGATGACAACTTTATTATTATTAAATTATTAATAAATAAAAAGTTTATTAAGCTATTAAGAATGATGAATTGTTTAAAGCGTGGTCGGAGAAAAGTGAGAGTGAAGTTTTGAGAACATTAAGATAAATTCATTCATTCATATTTTTTGAAAAACAAAAGAAAAACTTTCAGATACTCATTGTGATGAGAGACTTAATTGATTATAATTTTATTCAATTCTTTTATTGCATTGTTATAGTTTTGTCAAGTTGTCAGCACAACGTAGCAACTCGCTCTGATGAGTTTTGTTTTATTAAGAGTTTGTATATAATAAATTAAAAAAATGGTGTAATAAATCTTTTGCATAAAGAATAAAAGAACAAATTAAGAATGGTTTTATTAAAATAGATATCATAAAAAAGAGTGGGCTTACAAAATGCTTAGCTGGGTCTGTCTTTTTGCAAGCTTTTTTTTATTGTCATGGTGTCTTGTATAGTATAGCCGTTAGGCCTTGAGGCAGATGGTAAATATTTTGAACACAAAACACAACACCTGTGATTTTTACTTCTCATAGGATATTATTTTAATCAGTTCGGTTTGCCAAATCAAAAATATTGAAATTTCTTTACTTCTTTAGATCTTTAGAGTCGGATTCTATTTGTTTTTAGAGAAAACGTAAACAAGAACACGTTGTACTTTCGTACCTTTTATATGATCGTTAACATAGTCGGAGAAAACCTAAACATTAAGCAGCATTTTTGGTGATGTCAAATATGTGCTTAATTCAAAACGGATCGATGCAAGTACCAGCCATGGATAGTAACATCGGAGGAGGTGTACGCTTTTGGAACAATATACTTCATTGAATTTTCAAAGCATTGGATTCTACACGGTTTTTTATTCTTCATATGACAATACTGTCAAGATCAGGATGTAATGAGTTTATCATAAGCTTACGGTAATAGCCCACATCCAAGGCATAAGGATGAAAATCTTAAAACAATTAAAAGAGGCTGGGATGGGATCCACACCGATAACTTCCCATCCCGCCTTTCGATTTGTCTTGTTTAAAAGGTTTGTCGGTTTTCGTGTTTTGTTAAAAAAGTTATCAGTTAAATAAATAATTCTAAAAAAATAAAAATCACCAACAACATGCTGCATATACGAGATTTTAAGTCTTAAACCAATTTTTACCAATTTTAGTAGCATTTTTTAAAAGTTTTTATTTCTCAAATAAATAAACACAAACTTGATGAATGAAATGAATTTGAAGTCATACTGTTTTTTTTTTTTTTACACTTCAGAATTTCAGAAAGTAGTAAGCTTATAGCAAGTGTTAAACTACGATCAGAGGCTCATAATAAGTGCATGTGTTAGTTGTTAGTAAAAAATAATACAAATATAGCCTAACACTCTCACAAAATACAAAACAAAATTAGCATTTAACTATTACAGAACAAAAAATAAAATAAGAACGATTACGATAGTGGAGCACTGGTTCTAAACAATGATTTTAATCCCACCTTATTTAAATTTAAATCTATCGATGAACAGTTTAAGTTATATAAAATGCTCATTCGACTTAAAGCTTCATTCTTGCCATAGTTAGTTCTATGGAAGTCAATATGTATAAAATCAAATGTGCGCAGGTAATGAGTTCCGCCCGGTAATTCAAATGTACACAAGATAGCAAATAAGGTGCCTCAATTTCACCAATAATGAGTTGATGAAAAAATACTAAGTCATTATTAACACGCCTTTGATGGAGTGATTGCATTTGAAGAAGTAGAATACGATGTTCATAGGGAGGCAGATCATAGGGATCTTCCCAAGGAAGACCTTTTAGGGCAAAGCGAATGAAATTATGTTGAACTGATTCAATACGTTTTCTATGAATTTCGTTATAGGGAGTCCATACCTGCGAAGCATATTCAAGATGAGGACGAACATGGCAATTATACAAAGAAAGGGTAACATAGGGATCATTGAACTCCTTTGCCCAGCGTTTTATAAAACCAAGCATAGAACTTGCCTTATTAACAATAACATTAATGTGATGTGTAAACTCTAAGTTGGAACAGAAATGTACACCTAAATCTTTAAATGTGGAGACACGACAGAGTTTTTGCTGTGATATTCAGTAATCAAATACGTTACTGATTAGTTTTTTAGTGAAAGTTATAGTCTGGCATTTTGAAGGGTTGAGTAAAAGGCTATTTTTCCCACACCAAAATGTGAAACTATCAATGTCGGCTTGTAAAAGAATACGATCATGGTTGGACTTTATTATTTTAAAAATCTTCATATCGTCAGCAAAAATGAGAAGTTCACTTGAGCGTAGACATGACGATACATCGTTAATAGACAGGATGTACAGAAAAGGGCCAAGATGGCTTCCCTGTGGAACACGAGATTGAGCAGCAAAAGGTTCAGAATGACAATTTCTAAATTTTACCTCGTAGGATCTGTTTTCAAGGTATGACTTAATCCAAGCTAAGAAAAATGGTGGAAAACCAAGAGCCTTAAGTTTAAATAAAATAATTCCGTGGCTAAGTTGGTCAAAAGCTTTAGAAAAGTCAGTGTATACACAGTCAACTTCATAACCTTGTTCTAAAGCGTTTGAACATATGTTTGAGAATGTGAGGAGATTAGTAACGGTTGATCTTTTTTTCACAAAACCATGTTGCTGTTCACAAATGATATTTTTACTAAAATATGCTACGCTTTCACAAAAAACTTGTTCAAATACTTTAGGAATGCAAGAAAGCTTTGCAATGGGCCTGTAGTTGCATATATCCGACTTGTTACCTTTCTTGAAAATTGGTGTTAGAAATGACTTCTTCCATATACTATGAAATTTGCCTGTTTTTAGAGAAAGTTTGAATAAAAAAGTAAGGGGTTCAACTAAAGCATTACTACACTTTTTTAGTACTATCGGATGAATACCATCAGGACCGTCTGAGCAGTCATCATTCAACGCAGATAAAAGACCAAGGACCGTACTCTGTAGCACAGGTATGTGAATACAGCGAAAAAGTGTAAAGATTATGAAAATATACTTCATCAACTTCTTGAGAGCTATTAACAAATGACTCACGGAAATTCGTTGCGAAAGCGTTACAGATATCAAAAGTTTTATCTAACGAAAGGTTCTTGTAAGTGAAGTTAACTGGAAAGCCATCTGATTTATCTTTGAGTTTACAAAATTCCAAAATTTTTTAGGAATTCTTTCGTAAACCAAGGATGGCTAAAGTTTGTATTTTTTGATTTCTTTATCGGTACATTTTTTTCAAAACAATAATTAAGGATCCTATAAAAAGTTGAAACTGCTTCGTCAATGTTAGAAAATGCTAGTGTATCAGCAATTCCAGAAATGGTTAAATGTTCAGACATCTGCTGGAAATTGGCTCTTCTGAAATCAAAATTATATAAGCAATCAAAAGAATTACTGTGATTAGTAAGGTGATTACTTAAGTCAAAAAAAATGTCCAAAGGGGGGTGATATTTGTCAATATTAGTAATTCCTGATCTAGATTCTAGAACAAGAGTACTAAGAGCGTCAGAAGAAAACACTAAATCGAGAATTCGATTCTTTGAGTTTTTAATACAGCTTGTTTGCTGTAAGTCAGTAAGAAGGACTTTATCTAGAAGAGATAGTTCCATTTGTGAAGAAGAAGGAGAGGCTTCAAGGCAGGATTCGTCTTCGGATGGAATCCAGTCAATGTGTGGTAAATTAAAATCACCTAAAAGTAAGATATTGGTGTCAGAGCCGGTCAAATTTATAAGATAGTCTAATGCCAAGGAGAGATCGTTATAAACAGACTCCAAAATTTTTGGAGGAATGTAAACGTTTAAAATGAAAAAAGTCTTAGTCTGTACCATTATCTTTACACATACAAGTTCAATTGATAATACAAATGGAAAAGATACAGAAGAAGAGAAATGTGTATTTTTTACCGCTATGAGAACACGTCCACCTAAATCCTTTGCATTACCAACATGACGATCGTTTCTGTAAACTTCGAACTCTTGACTAAAAAGTTCTGTGTCGGAAAAGCTCGAATTAAGCCACGTTTCTGTCAAAACAAATACGTCGTGTGGAAATGATTGGGAGTTAAGAAAAATGTCAGTAGTCCCCGAAGTAGAAACGAAGTCCCCTTACGTTTTGGTAGAAGAGCGCAAGCCTGCTAAGTTTTTTGATTTGTGTTTCAAAGAAACACCCTGTTTTTGACTTTGAGTAAATTCTTTGACTAAAATCTCTGCGGGCCATATATTTGGGTTGCAAATAGAATTAAAGTAAGTGGGATTCGTTATTAATATAACTTTCTAATTTTCACGAGATATCGAAAACAAAACATCATTTTTACCAAATTTTCGTACTATTTTTAATAGATTTTAGTTTTTTTAAATTAAAAAAACTGGCTGTGGGATTTTAATAAAAAATTAACTTAACGACAAAAATTATATTTTCTGGGAGTAATATTAGTTTGGAGCCAATATTTTTAATTTAAAGAGATATTTGAGTTCAAAATCTATTTTTACCAATGTTTTTAATTTCTTGTAATAAAATTGTCAATTCGATTTTTGTCTTAATTTTACTGAATGTTGAAAACAATATTTTTCATAAGGTAAAATTAGTTTAAGGCCAATATTTCAAATTTTTAAAAAGTTATTTTCAATTTTTGCTAACTTTTACTTAATATTTGTTTTATTTTCAGTAAACAAACTGTTAATTGATTTTTTTTCAAAATGTTTAAAAATATCGAAAACAATATTTTTTATAAAATAAAATAAGTTAGAAGCCATAATCTCAAATTTTCGAACAGATATTTAAGTCGGAATTCATTTCCTAGATTCCCTAGAGTCGAAATTAAAGATTTTTAGAAAGATGTATGTGCGTGCGTGTGTACGTACGTTCGTACGTCCATACGTCCGTACGTTCGCGACGTTTTTGTCGTCGTCCATAGCTCAAGAACCAGAAGAGATATCGATTTCAAATAAATTTTGTTATACAGATAATAAGGCCGAACCAGCTAATTACAGAGGTATATCGTTCCTAAATGCTTCATACAAGATATTTACACTAATACTACACAAACGATTCAACGAATGGATTGATAGCAACAAACTACTGAAAGAGTACCGGGCAGGATTTAGATCGATCATATTTTTACCCTTAAATCATATTTTTACCCTTAGATGTATGGCTGAAACATTCCTTCGCAAGAAAAAGAAGCTATATGCCTTCTTCATGGATTTTAGAGCTGCTTTCGATATGATCGATAGAAAGGCTCTATTTTATAACCTATATAGTGAAGGTATGTCATGGAAGTTTGGAAGAGTCATACAGAATCTCTACGAGGACACAACAAGTAAAGTATGGAATGGTTCAAAACACAATCGGAAGTCAGGCAAGGTTGGACATTGAGCCCAAGCATGTTCGCCATGTTCATTGATGATCTGGTTGACATTCTGCCATGTGGAGTAGAGTACGCGGGGATGATAATAAAACTACAGATGTTTGTAGACGATATTGTTCTGTTGGCAGCCTCTTCTGAATCATTGCAGTTGATGATTAACCGATTATTCGAATACTGTCGGGTTTGGAATCTGATAGTTAACCTTGACAAATCCAAGGTTTTAATATTCAAAAGTGGAAGAGGCCGCTAATGTGCAAACAAAAAATGGCATTATATTGGAGAAAATAAGGAGGTTGTAACGGAATTCAAATATCTAGGAGTTATTTTCACGCAAAATCTGAGTATGGAAAAAATCTGAAGGAAAAATTAATGAAGGCAAAATGCGCAATCAGCGCTACATAGAATAGATGCTTTCATAACAAAAGTATAGCACACAGCAGTAAATTCAAATTATTTGAAGCGATATCAGCGTCAATCCTTTTCTACACAGCTCAGACATGGGGTACAAGGCAGTACGATACGGTGGAAAAACTTCTACGATGCTACTGCAAAAGAATCTTCCAGCTTCCGCTTAGCACACCTAACTACGTTATCATGTTAGAAACAGGAATCTCGCCATTGTTCATTGGAACATTAAAAATGCAAGTTGATTAATGTCAGAAAAGTCTTCAAGATGGATGATAATCGACTACCTAAAATAGTAGCTCTTGAAGTCATAAGGACAAAGACAAGTTGGTGCGCTGATTGGTTGAAACTTGCTTCAGAATGTGGGATAGTCTTAAACCTGTGCAGTGAAGAATTAGAAACTTCGCTTTATCAACTCATTGCTGCAGTGGACTTAAAACATCGTGATAAATATTTAAATGATGCAACAGGATCTATCTACAGACAACTATATAGCCAATTGAATCATAACCTGGAGGAAAAAAATTATAATAGGGATGACAATAGTACAGCCGAGATTTCAATGATGGTAAAACTTCGGACCGAACTTATGCCACTGAACTACATACCTCATAGAGATGATTTACCCATTGTGTGCTCTTTGTGCAACTTAGTGAAAGAGAAGATAGTTTTCACTTTATGGGTAAATGTCCGAATTTAAGAGAAATCAGAAGGGATGTATTCGGAAGTGACATTTTGACACAAAGCCAAATTATACAACTGCTTAATAATATGGATATACAAAAATTATACAAATACTGCAGGCTAGCTCTTCTCTATAGAAACAAAATCATAAATGAAAGCTTTTAAGATAAACTAATGTTTTTTTTTTATAAATATATATTGCAAAAATAAATACGAATTATTGCTTAATCAAATTTTCATATTATGAGAAATTTTCATGTTTTGTGTTTTGTCAACTAGGCAGACGGAAAAATGCCACGCTTTTTTGTTTTTGTAAATTATGAATTTAATCATTGAAAAAATAATAAAACCAATCTAATCTAAATCTAATCAGATAATAAGGCAGAAAGATGCAGAAAGGGCTCTCAAGTTGAAAAAAAGGTGAACATTTTGGTTAACCCTTAATATCTTACAAACCAAAAACGCTAAAGACTTTAATTAAATTTAATATGATATATTGTAACGTGATATCAAAGAAGTAAATTTTTTGAAAAAAATCCATTTAACAGTTTTTTTTATAAATCAAAATAACTGAAAAAAATTTGTCACCTCCAAAATTTAACGACTAAAATATGATTTCATCTCCAAAACAATTTTATGCAACGAAAAATAATGTTTTTTATAAAAAATCTAAAAAAAAATTACTCAAAGTTTGTAAAAATTGAATATCGATTCAAATATCTTTTCAAAACTTGAAATTTAGGCTTCAATTTTATTTTATCTTATAAGAAATATTGTTTTCAACATTCTGAAAAAATCAAATTGATGGTTTTGTTACAAAAAAATAAAAACCGAAAAAAAAATTAACAAAAGTTGGTAAAAAATGATTTTCGACTCAAACATCTTTTCAAAAACTAGAGATAATAGTTTCTTACTAATTTTTACTTATAAGAAATATTGTTTTCAACATTAGGACAAATTTTGAGGAAAATCGAATTGAAGGTTTTTTGTACAAAAAATTAAAAACCGAAAAAAAAAATTAAGAAAAGTTATTAAAAATTGATTTTCGACTCAAATATCTTTTCAAAAATTTTAAATATTGGCTTCAAACTAATTTTGTCGTAAAAGAAATATTGTTTCAACATTCGATCAAATTTCGAAAAAAAATCGAATTGACAGTTTTTTTACAAAAAAAAAAAAATTCTAAAAAAAACAAGACTAAAACTTGGTAAAAATTTACTTTCTACTCAAATAGCTTTTCAAAAATTAGAAATATTGGTTACAAACTAATTTTATTTTACAGAAAATATTGTTTTCGATATTCAGTAATTTTAATATAAAAATCCAACAGTTCGTTTTTTCATAAAAAATAAAATCTACAAAAAATAGTTCTCAAATTTGGGAAAAATTGATACGAGTACATATAGACAAACTTTTAAGCAAGACAAATCGACAGACGGAATGGGAAGTTATCAGAGGCATCCCAGCCTCTTTTTTAAATTGCTATGGTAAGAAAACCACCCGCAACATTTTTTGAGAGTCCTTCCTGAATCGTTCTGCATTATTATCTGAACAACCACATTTATTTGAAGTTGATATCTCTGCTGGTTCTTGAGTTATGGACGACGAAAAAACGTCAAGAACGCACGTCGAGAAATGTCAAAATTTTCAATTCGGCAAATCGGACCAATTGCAATAACTTCCTTTAGGATGTTAAAAGTAATCATGGGCAGGAGATTTTCCAGATATTACAAGGTTGTTAGATTGTGTAAGGTTTTAGATTACTATTCAAATCTTTTTTCAAAGCTCCATACTCAATTAGGCCAAAACGGCAACTAAAGTACAACTGGGCATCACCTGCGTACATATTAGAGGTACAATTGGAAATTAAAGATGGAAGTTCATTAAAATATATTCAAAACAAAAGAGCTCTAAAAAAAGAGCCCTGAGGACATTAGTAAAATCTGGCAGAAAGTTAGGCTATCACCGACTTGTAATGGCTGCCTTCTATAAATTCAGTAAGAGTAAATTTCCTTAGTGGTAGAAATTAAAGAATAAAATATGCCCAAGAATAGAACTGTGTTTCTTAAGAAACCAAACCTGTTTTTGGGTAAGCATTAAGTTGCCAATGAGATAAACATTGGTTTGCTTTTCTAGTATCCTTTCAAGGACTTAAGACAGAAAAGGCAATATGGAAATGGAAAAGTATCAATTGAAGATCAACTTCGCAGGTGGAAGGATCACTTTTGTGCCCAGTTAAATGAGGACCCCGTTGAACAGAGTGCTGAAGTGCCCCAACTTAACGAGATGCGCAGATCCTGCAGGGGTATTGGCATCGAACCCCCTTCAGGAGCGGAAATTGAAAGAGCGATTAATCTCTTTAAAAACAACAGAGCAGCCGGGCTTGACGGAGTACCAGCGGAATTCCTGAAAGCTGATCCCGAAAACGAATATCACAGGGAATGGAAGGATGAAGTGATTGGTAAGGTGCCAAATAAAGGTAATCTCAAGAACTGAGAACGTATATGGAGATCACTTCTTGGGAGAAGAAATCCGTCAAAAATTGTCGAAGTGCGTCAGGGTGTGAGACAAGGGGATGTTTTATGGCCAATTCTTTTTCTGATGGCGAAAGATGATTTCTGACGGCTAGTGTCGGTACAACTGAGAGGCAAGGTATTCAATGGAGAACGTTTGAAAGGCTTAGCCATTTAGACAATGCCAACGATATATGTCCCATGGCAAATAACATCAGTGGGCTGAACGAGATGTATCAAACTTTACGGGGGAAAGGAGAATCATGCGGTCTTCAAATAAATAACAGAAAGACAAAAATAATGCTAACAGGCCCCCCACACAACATCGTATTATTCAGCATGACACGCCTCGGAAGTATTGTATCAGCAAATGGTGGTACAGATCTGGACGTAAAAAGCAGAATAAATAAAGTTTGCGTTGCCTTTGAAGCTCTGTCTCAAATTAAGAAATCCAGTCAAGTCTCCTTACGCTAAGCTGAGATTCTTCGAATCCAATGTGAAATCCGTGCTATTATATGCTTGTGAAACATGGAAAGTCTCCCACCACCTCGAGAAAATCACAGGCTTTTGAGAACCGCTGTCTGCGTCACATCCTTAAAACTTGATGGCCACAGACAATATCTAACCAGGAATTGTGACGTATGACAGGTCAGAGGCGTTTGGACATCGACATCAGAAAGCGCAAATGGCAATGGATTGGTCACACACTGAGGAAACCAAACGATGATATTTTGAAGCAGTAATTTGAGTGGAATCCTCAGGGTTCACGGCGGGTTGGAAGACCAAGAACAACATGGAAATGTACAGTGCTATCGGAAGCTAACTCCCAGAGAAAGACGTGGCCACAATTGAGGTATCTAGCTGCAGATTGAGAAGGATGGAGACGTTTTGTTGACGCCCTATGCCACGTACGGGGTTAGAGAACCTGATGATAATAATAAGTTCCATCCATTGTTCTTGCATTAAAGGTCTGACTTAGGTTTTCAAATGGTCTATCTCACCGAACAGTGGAAGAAATCTGTACATCATTTTCGAGAAAGTATGATTATTGGATATTTTGAAATACGTGCATTTAGTATTGATGAATCTCTTCTTATTTTCAGACGGCTCACTTTAAGTAGTATTGGAAGGGTTCAAATCTGATATCCACAACACAAATGCTGGTGTGCCTCAGGGCTTTGTTTTGTCTACGACACTCTTCCATATTTTCATATATGATCTCTTGTCTGAAACTAGTAACTCACTAAACTGTTTAACTGATGACAGTAACCTCAGCTTTTTATTAACTTCCCATAGGAACTTATTGCAATCGGTCTGATTTGTCGAATTAAAAATTTTGACATTTTTCGACGTTTCAAGGTCCCTAAATTCTAAATAAAAGATTTTTAGAGGGATGTTTGTGCGTGCGTGAGTACGTACGTCCGTGCGTTTTTGACGTTTTTTCGTCGTCCATAGCTCTAGAACCACTGGAGGTATCAACTTAAAATAAATGTTGTTATTCAGATAATAATGCAGAAAGATGCAGAAAGCACTCTCAAACAACCAAAAATGCTAGAGATCTGAATTAAATTTTTAAATTATGTATTGGAACGTGATACCAACATAGTATATTTTTGAAAAAAATATGATTACTGTTTTTTTAATACATCAACAAATCATCATTGTATTCAACAAAAAATAACGTTTTCGACATTTGATAAAATTTTGAGAAAAATTGAATTGACAGTTTTATTTTATAAAAAATAAAAACCTAAAAAAAGCACTACTAAAAGTTGATTTTTGACTCATATATCCTTTCAAAAATTGAATATAATGCCTTCAAACCAATTTTTTTCCTATAAGAAATATTGTTTTCAACATTCGTCAAAATTTTGAGAGAAATCGAATGAAAGTTTCTTAACAAAAAATAAAAACCTTTAAAAAAAATTAATAAAAGTTCGTAAAAATTGATTTAGACTCAAATATCTTTTCAAAAAGTTGAGATATTGTCTTCAAACAAATTTTATCTCACAGAAAATATTGTTTCGACATCCAGAAATTGGGCCTCTGTTACTCAACAACGTGGAAAATTTTGCGAAAGGATTAAGGTGTGATGCCTTTCAAGATTCAACTGGTCCAGGAATTGGAGCCGAACGACCTACTGCAACGTGCAATTTTTGGTGAATGTGCTCTTAAAAAGTTGGCTGGTTTATGGGCTGGCTGGTAGCACCATTGAACCGTATTTCTTCAAAGATGATGCGAATTGTAACGTAACTGAGAATGGTGAGCGCTACAGTAAAATGCTATCCAACTTTTGTTTGCCCAAAATGGAAGAGTTTGACTTGCATGACATGTGGTTTCAACAAGACGGTGTCTACAAACCGTTTAATAAAAACAAATCGACAGACGGGATCGGAAGTTATCGGTGTGTGCCGCATCCCAGCCTCTCTTTTTTCCACTGTTTCGAACAATATTACAATCAAACAAGTTGAAACAGCTACATAGTTCATACCACTTTGATAGCTGTCACTTTGAAACCTGTGACTTTAACACCTGTCATTTCAACAAACGCTATTTTTGACATCTGACACTTCTTTCTTAGATTATGATTTTGTTTTCACAATTCAAAAACAAAATTGTACAAACCTTAAACTGTTATAACGACTGCGATTTTATTCATGTTAATCTTTTAAAGTTTCAGCCTCAGTTCTAAGCTATTTTTAAAGTTTCAATATTTTTTTCCTGAAATCAGCTAAGAAAAAAATATGCCTATTTTTCTTTTTCCAGAACCCTTATGGAACTGAGTGAGCATACTCCAGGCTCTCAATCCAAAGTCTTTAATGGATAAATTACTCGATGTCAATACATATGTACAGATGTTTAACTAATAAGAGACACAAGATTAAAATAAAATGTTTTGAATGCTTGACAACGTTAAGCCTGACAAATTTTTCAATACGAGCATTTATATCTTGTCCATAGCACATTTTTATAGGACAAAAATATGTGTCTAAACGTTTTTCTTTTATTGTGAGTTGTTAGATCTTTTGACGGATGTCGATATCTTCGTTTGATATAACCGGTTAATAATTAAAAATTATTTTATTCCTTTAACATTCACCTCTTTTGCAACATTTCATCACTGAAAGCATAACTTAATTTCTTTACTACAACATAAAATATTTATGACCACCACTTTAGATTTTTAGACGCTAGAAAATTTCAACTTTATAAAAAGCTAATCACTTTCCATCAAATGAATGCAATTACAAACATCCAATTAAAAATAATAATTCCAATCCTCTAAGACTCAACATCATGCATTAGGAGAATACAAATCATTCAGCAAATCAACTTAACGAAAAAAAAATCCACTTGATCTATGAACAACAACTCTCGTCCAAGTTGTAATCTTTTCATATTTAGATACCCACTGACCCATATCTCACACCGCGCATCATAATCGCACCAAACAAGACCGAAACTATTCCCACGAATAAATTGACTTGCGAGGCGCGAAAGTGTGATCCTCAGCCATAGCTAGAGCCTAAGCCAAGTGTCTAACGGATAAATGCTAATCGATCCGAGCTGAACTGGTCTGATGGTCAATATAGGAGATAGCCAAAGTCACAAAGCTTCTCTCTATCTGTGATGATGAACATTTCTTGTCCATTTGCCCAGAGACTTCCTTTCGAAAATCGTCCATCGCTTAAGGGGTGATTTGGCAGGACTCTCATCGCATCATTACTGATGCCGTCTTGCCACTTCTCCTATGACTGACGCCGCGCCATGCCACCGCTCCGAAGAAAATGAGGTCTGAGCTGTATACCAATAATAAATAAGCGTTCATCAGCATAATCATCATCAGCATCGGCATTGGCATATCTCTGCGTCCACGTCCACGTCCGCCATAGCGCATTCACATCTCCTCCGGTCAGATTCCAAATGGAATGTTTTACCAGCATTTTTATGATTTTCATTGCCCTGGCGCTCGATTGGATTTTCTCTTTCTTCTGATGATGTCTCTGAAGTCTCTCAATGCTTCAGTGTGATTTTATGTTGAAGCTCATCATGAAGGCCGACGGCGTTTTTTCGCACCTTTTCATTTCAACTGCATCAGCTTAAGCAGGGTAAGCGTATCTACCTACAAAAAGAAACAGACAAAAGTTGAAATTGCCTAGCGATCGACAAACATCGGTTAATGGTTCTTTATTGAACCTTTGCATCGGCACTTTCTTGGGGCAAATTGAATTTCTTCGCATTAATTACGTCCAACTATAACATTGTAAATTGCCGCTCAACTCGAATACACTAGTGGTATGTATTCATGCAGCAGATGGTGTGGATGTTGCAAGAAGAGAACCTAATGTTGGTTAGGTAAATCAAGAATGGAGAAAACCTATCGGCTAGAATAATCTATGTAATCGTATAGTCAAGTATTTATGTAGATAAGGATTTGGCCCTCATCAATTTGGGACCTAAGTCGATTGAAACTCTCAACAAATAAAGCCGCCTTCTTCTTCTTTTTCTTCGCTATCGGATGCGAATCGTTAGTATGGTGGAATCAATACTTGGGTTCTCTCACACGGTGGGCTAAAAGTGGTTGAGATTTCAATATAGGATTTTTAGGACAATAAAGGAATCCATTTACATCAAACATCAATGGAACCATACCTTAGCGTGATGATTAGTGCGAAGAACTGTCATGCCAATGGTGTTGGGTTCAATCCTGCCAGTGCCATCTAAAAAGTTTTTTCACGGAAACTGCCTCTTGCCAAGTATTGAAAAATCCTCCAAGAATAATTTTTGTCATGAAAAGTGCTTTCTCAAATAAGCCCTCCAGATTCCGCAAACAAATCGTAGGTCCTTTACTGAATTGCGTCGTATACAGGAAGGGTTGGGAGTTATAATTTATTAGGCCCTAGTTCTCTAAGATTTTTAGGCTTCCAAAGGTTAAATATAAAATCAAGCAAGCAAGAAGCTTGGATACATATCCTTTCTTTTCGTTTAAAGCAAACACCTTTTTTCGGGTTCGGTGTTCGTCTTCACCTTCAGTGGCTTTGGGCTGCGGTATTACTTTATTAGCCGGTAGCTTCCACTTTTGTTGTTTGGTTTTTCCTAGACCTTCGTCGGTTTAACTGTTTATTAACAGCTTTCTCTAGCTTACTCGGTTTTCACCGGCTCTCAGCATTTATTTTCTTTCATAACTCCTAATAGATACTTTTTATTTCTATGCTGGAAGCTTTTTCTTATGTAGCTAGCTTGTTACTCGGTTTAGTACTTCTTGATTCTAGTCGTATGGCGGGTTGTCTGGTGTCGTCCCCATTTCATTATTTAGGATGAATTTTTTGATTTTTATGAGTCCTTGTTGTGCAACGTAATTGATGCTCTAAACTCGCTAGGCCCCTAAATTAATAACAGATTCATACAATGACATTAAGACGATGGCAAAGCCATTTTGTCCCGTTCAAAAAGAAAATCATTTCTTTGATTTTCATTTCGGAAAGTCAATCAATATCGTTAGGCTAGGGAAGGACAAGTGAATCACAGTTCAACTTTCAGGTTAACCTCCACAGCTAAAGGAGTGAGTATTGTAAAGGATGCCCATCTTTGCTGTATGCTTTCCTTTCCTCATTTTAACCTCAATAGGGAATATTTACCTTGCCGCAACTGGACTATGAAGGGCGGATGAACTCATCAGCCCGTTAATTTCCATCAATGCCATTATGACCTGGAACCAAATAAGAGTGACACGGAGGTTGATGTTTCTATTTTGGTTTGAGTTCGATTTCAGGATTTTAAATGCTTTTCTAATTGATAGTAATTCAGCCCTAAATACACTGGCAAATCAGGTAGCCGAAAAGACTTAATGGCATTTGAGATTTGGAGCAGATTCATAAACTAGCTCCAGTAAAGATAGTGACATCGAAGTCTTTCATAACCATACTACCCTCCTAATCCTTTCTGGAAAGAAAGATGACTTTATGATCTTTACTGATGTTCAAGCCAGAGGTGCAGGAGTAGGTTTTTTTCGGCAAAAAAATAATGGAATCAGTTCCGTAATAGACACCATCAGTACTTAAAGGAACTCAGCTATAAAGGCTATCCCCAAACCTCCAGGTTTGTTTAGAAAATATTGATTGCAGTGTTCGACAAAAATAAGTGTGAATCCAATTCCCGTAGAAATGTATGAGTAGTGGCTTGTCGGTAAAGATTAATGCTGCTGCACAAAAAGTATCAAAATATGTATGCAAGCCCCTAGGCTCCAAGAGTGATGATGATATATTTAGGTAACTTTAATACCAATGTTGAAATAAGATAAAGATGATCATGTAAGGTCTAAATAAATTACTTTTTAAAGGAAGATCAATAGTGGCAAAATTATAATAATTGACATGAATATAACTTCAAAGATTAGCTTTAAAAATTGACACATGGTTATTTCGACAGAAAATATTACGAGCAAATATTGTTTTTTTCTTTCTTATGTAATTTAAAGGTGTAAAACTTTGTACCCGCCGTTTTTCGATAGGACAATACAACTGGAATATCAACCAAATTGAGGCAGTTAGCTTGACGCCAAAAACTAAAATTTTAATAAAGATATTTGATTCGAAAGTAAATTTTTACCAAGTTTTGGTATTGTTTTTTTTTTGTTGGATTTCTGTATAAAAAAAACTGTTTTTCTCAAAATTTTACATAATTTTTAAATCAATATTTCTTATAAGATAAAATAATCTTGATTTGATATAATCTAAAATTTTTAAAAATATATTTGAGTTAAAAATCAATTTTTACCAACTTTTAGCTTTTTAGGTTTTTTTGTAAGAAAACTGTCAATTCGGTTTTTCTCAAAATTTGACTAAATGTTGACAAAAATATTTTGTATAAGATAAAATTTGTTTGAAACCAATATCTTTAGTTTTTTTTAAAAATATATTTAAAAAACTATCTGATTTTTATCAAAACTTTACCAGATGTCAAACACGTTATTATTTTAACGTACGTACACACGCACTCACAGATATCTCTCCGAAATTTTTGTATATAGACTCTAGGGACCTTGAAACGTCGAGAAATGTCAAAATTAAAATTAAATTAAAGTTTAAAATAAGTCAAAAATCAGCAATAGAAATGATTATCTAGGAACATCTGTCTACGATTTGCTTTAGTCTATCTTTACCGTATAACCAGATTAAACTTTCCAATACTACGAAAGGCAACAGAACTGAAGAATGCCGGAAAAAGTTTAATCAACCAGGAAGACCATGCAAGGCCTATAATCAACGAACCAAATTTATACATAAACAAAAATTACGGCACAAAATACTGCAATTTCCCAAGGCAATACAAATGTTTGGCCATTCGTAAGAAACAGTGACGTTTTCTACGCTCTTTATTAATGAAACTTTATTTGTTAGTTCTTTAAAAAAAAAGATTATTTCTTTGATAGGCCGTTCGAAGCCAATTCAACGCTGTCATTGAGTGTTATGACCCCGCTTGCACCTGAGCACTTTAGTGATTTTACTAGCCCAATTTTTTATTGTTGCAAGCGTCCTTAGCGATCATAAGATCTTGAAAAGGTGTTCATCGTTTTGGCCTAAAGAAGTAATAGTTGATGAATTTATGAATAAGTCGAACAACCCTTTTCGTCAGTATCGGACAATGCTAAATCACTGTCAAAGCAGCTTGAAAAGGTATTAATCTACTACCAAATTGTAAATGGACTTCGGACAAATACTAACATGGTTTTCAAAAACATTAACGATCTTCATCACGATAATGAGCCATGATTCCTCATAATATTGACGGAAACATGGCTTAACAACTTCTACGTTACAATATACGCGTCATCTTCAAACGAGTTCTTATTAAGAGATGGTATGTCTTCATGTGGCTTAAGTCAACTCAACGGTGTGAAGAACCGTTTTGTAAAAACACTCGGTCTGGTATTTTTTTTGCGCAACCATATGCTCTGAAGCAGCTGTGATTTCTTCTGCTGTCAAAATTGTGGACGAAGATCGCCATCATCCTGCATTAGACATAAAGGGTGATTTTTTTGAGGTTAGGATTTTCATGCATTAGTATTTGACAGATCACGCGGGATTTCAGACATGGTGTCAAAGAGAAAGATGCTCGGTATGCTTTGACATTTCATCATGAATAGACTTACTAACGAGCAACGCTTGCAAATCATTGAATTTTATTACCAAAATCAGTGTTCGGTTCGAAATGTGTTTCGCGCTTTACGTCCGACAAATTTTGTTCAGCGATGAGGATCATTTCTGGTTGAATGGCTACGTAAATAAGCAAAATTGCAGCATTTGGAGTGAAGAGCAACCAGAAGCCGTTCAAGAACTGCCCATGCATCCCGAAAAATGCACTGTTTGGTGTGGTTTGTACGCTGGTGGAATCGTTGGACCGTATTTTTTCAAAGATGCTGTTGGACGCAACGTTACGATGAATGACGATCGCTATCGTTCAATGCTAACAAACTTTTTGTTGCCAAAAATGGAAGAACTGAACTACATGCCACACAGCTCGCGATTCTATGGCCATTTTGAGGGAAAACTTCGGAGAACAATTCATCTAAAGGAATGGACCGGTAAGTTGGCCACCAAGATCATGCAATTTGACGCCTTTAGACTATTTTTTGTGGGGCTACGTCAAGTCTAAAGTCTACACAAATAAGCCAGCAACTATTCCAGCTTTGGAAGACAACATTTCCGAAGAAATTCGGGCTATTCCGGCCGAAATGCTCGAAAAAGTTACCCAAAATTGGACTTTCCGAATGGACCACCTAAGACGCAGCCGCGGTCAACATTTAAATGAAATTATCTTCAAAAAATAAATGTCATGGACCAATTTAACGTTTCAAATAAAGAATCGATGAGATTTTGCAAATTTTATGCGTTTTTTTTTTAAAAGCTCTTAAAAAATCACCGTTTAGAACTTAATTTAAACATGGCTTCACATCATATGCTATCTGTTAACAACAAACTAGAATTCAGCTTTAGTAGGTGTAATTTTGAAAACCTTTTTAACTTATTATGTACAATCAATTGGGATCACTTATTTTGACAATACGTGTAACATTATTTATTTAACTCTTTTTGACTGTTTCTACAGAACGATTCCATTTAAAAAGACTCGAATTAACTTTAGTGATTCTCACGTTAAAAACTTAAAAAACAAAAGAAACAAAGTTTGGACAAATTATAATCAAGAGGAACTGATGATGATTATAGGATGTTCATTAAAATAAAACAACTTTTCGCTGACTACTCTAACATCCTATCTAGCTATCTTCGGAAAGTTAAATTAAACCTTAAAAATAATCCTGATAGTTTTTGGTAAATCGTTAATCGTAAGAAGAATTCATGTGGGTACCCTAACTTAATGACTGATTCGACATCAAGCAGTAATGAGCCGAAAATAATTGCGAACATGTTTGCAAACAACTTCAAAGAAGCTTTTGTAGATTATAATACTATTAGTTTTCCTAACACATCTACTACTGTTAAAAATTTCCACCACTTAAATTCTATCAATGTCGTTATAAGTGATGATATTGTCCTTAATAATATCCTACAACTTGACCAATGTTTAGTCCTGGTCCCGACGGTGTACCATCATCCATTTTAAAGAAGCACACCCGTTATGTGTTTTTTTTGACACGTCTTTAAGTAACTCGCTGTTTCCTGTTATCTGGAATAGCTCCTTATATACTAGTACACAAAAAAGGTCCTAAAAACGAAATAATGAACTACCGACCTATTGCTAAACTATCTGTGATACCTCAACTATTTGAGTCAATCGTATGTAGCGTCTTTTCTTTTTTCTGTAGTTTAATTATCTGTGATAACCATCATGGTTTTGTTAAAAAGCGTTCAAGCGTTCAACTTTTACTAATCTGTTTCACTTTACGTCCTTTTGTTTAGATGTTTTTGAAAAACGTGAACAAGTAGATTGTATCTCAAATGATTTCAGCAAGGCCTTTGACAAATTGTGTCAGAAAACATTACTTTTAAAATTATCACAGCAAGGTTTTAACGACTGTTTTATAAACTAGATCTCCTCATATTTGCAAGATAGACGTTATAGTGTCAAATTAAGTAATGAGTGTTCAAGTTCATTTGTTGTGAATTATGGTGTTCCCAGGGTAGTCACCTTGGTCCTTTTCTATTTGTTTTATTTATCTTCTGTCCTAATATATGCTGATGAAATTAAAATTAAAACAAACAAATTAACTCTACAACTGACTGTCTTCACTTGTAAGAAGACTTAATATTATTCAGGGAATGGTGCAATAATAATCGTTTTGTTTTAAATGTTGACAAATGTGAACCATGAGTTTTACACGCAAAAATGTTCCAATCGGTTTTAGTTACATGTTTAGTTCTTGTCCTTTAAGTAGAGTACATGTATTTTCTGACTTGGGTTTTGTTTAAGATTCTAAACTAATATTTAATGAACATGTTAACTTCATAGTTAAAAAAGCAAATAGAGTTCTTGGTTTTATTAACAGATATGACCTTGATTTCCGTGATCCATATGTTTTAAAATTACTTTTTGTTTCTCTTGTAAGATCAGTCCTGAAATATGCCTGTACGGTATGGTGACGTCATAAGACTCGAAGCCATTCAGAAAAGATACTTGCGTTTTTGTCTACGATTCCTTCCGTGGTTTCATGATATTCATACATTACCGCCTTATTCACAAAGACTTTCTTTAACAAATCTTCCTTCTTTGACAAATCACAGGACGTACTCGCAGCTTTGTTTTATTGTTGGAATAATAAACCGACAAATTTCATCACTATCAGTTCTTGGTAGTTTAAACTTTAGTTTTAGTCGTTCAAGTATAAGACTCCAGAAACCATTGAATATTAATTTTAGCAGATCAAACTATGGTGTAAATAGCTCCTTGCGAGTAAATCAATTAATTGAAATCTGTAATAAATGTTACACTTGTATTTTATTCACCAAATGATAAAATGAAAAATATAAATTGGGAATTAACTTTTCTCAACAGTCAAGTTTAAGTTTTTAGATTTTAAGCATATATTAAGAATTGTTAACGTTAGCACGTAACGAATTCTAAATAAATAAGTCCAGAACCTGAGTACTACTCCCATCCCTGGGCTGGTGCTCCCGTAATTTACTTAACCCTTTTGGACAGTATTTAACGAATAGCTTTTAAAATGGTTGGTAACGATAGCGTTATTTACTTAATACTTCAATTCTTTTGTCGCTTCTTCTTTTGCAGAGGAGCATTCCTACCCTCAAACAGTTCAACCGTAATACTCACGCTTCTAGGAATGCCCATCAGTTTGTTCTTGAGAGAGATTCGTTTTTTAGCTGTACTACGCGAATGTAATATGCTAACGTTGAATGGCTTCATCAACATTTTTAAAAATAATACCGGCTTAGTTATCCACCAAGAGGAAATATTGTTTCACTAACTTGAATTTTATATTGTCAAATATCATTCGAAAACCCCTTTTTGACCTCATTGTCATTTAAAATTTGAAAACATTAATTTATTTTCAAACAAGCTGAACGCGCGTGCTAGTAATTGTTTGGTTGCTGCTAAGGAGGGTGGTCAAAAACTCAACGAAAATATCATTTCTGTCCATTAAGCCGCAATCGACCCGATCACCGTTAGAAGTTAGATCCACTAGACTGTGCATGGCTAATGAATAAGTGAATATATATTACAACTATTTCCATGCTGCTGAACTGATAGTTTATTGTTCATTTGTAATTGGGTGAATTGCATTCCTAACTTATTGAATCACACTTATGACCTTTTGAAATCTAGCACAATTTTGATCTTGTAACTTTTTGGATATATGATTATCACCATAGGAATCGGTAAACTGATTATAAAACCGACTTAATTCCATCAAACTACATTGTAACAATCTTTACAATCTTTCCGTAAAACTGCTCCAGAAATGTACCTTTCCAATAGGGCTATTAACATAATCCTTTAAAGTGACAGCAATTGACCATAATAAATAAAATATATTTGCAACTTTTGTGCAATGACATTGCCACCCCCGATTGAAATTTCCCACTTGGCTCCACTTGTGTCATGTCAGCACTTTATTTCAGACGAAGAATGCGGCACACAATTACAACCGATTACCCATCGTTATCCAATTTCTCCTTCTCTGTCCTCCTCTCCTTTTTGTGGCTTAGAGCCTTATTCATGGGAGCTGAGGAAAAAAATATAGAAGACGAAATTCCAACAATAAATCCTATGAGAGAAGAATACAAAAGTCCACCAGCCCCAGCACCATCGCGTCGGTTCGCTATGGCAACCATAGACCGCGCAAGCGGTTAGGAAGCAAACGAGCGAGCATCCTCGCCGCCGCGCCGATGCCCTGACAGGGAATAAATCATGGTCCAGTTTATTGTCATCCTTTTCCGGCAATAAAATCGCAAAACTTGTGGTTATCCTGTCCTGGCGGGAACGATGATGGCATGAGGTATCAATTGTTCCTGACGCTCGCTGCTAGCTACTTGCTGCACTGCTTCTTCCGCGTCTGATGGCCTGGCCAACAAACCAAAGGCTGCTAACTGGTATATGATTGTTGCTTTACTTGGCCGATGGTGGCGCCATTAATAACAAAATCTGCCACTAGCAATCCCAAGCCAAGCCAAGCCAAGCACTGCAACAGAATGTGAGTGGAGATGGAGAGCGAGACAAAAGGTGCGAGCTCTGGGAAGCTCTGCATATTGTGTCCAAAGCTGTCGCAACATCGGTAACAGTAGTAAATAAATCGATCTCGAGATCAATAGATCAGTATTGTGAAGATTTTGGGATTGGATGAGAAAACCGCTCCGCGCTCAGTTTAGTTCAACTTAGTGTGGTGCAGTGCAGTGCAGCGCATCTTCCAACCACTATATCTTTCTGCACTTTATTGTCATGGACGGGACGTGCCTGGGCTTGGATGGAAAGCCTCGGCAATTGCCATAGATTGATGCCATTTTATTGTCCCGCTGACAGGTAAATAGTGGTGGTGAAATGTTCATCTTTTACGCGCTCCCGCCTAGCTAAGCTTGGGATGCCATTGAAATTGCTTGCTCGTAGATCTTTCTTTATGGAAGTTATTAGGAGGGCTGCTGAAGCTAAGGGCAGCCTCTAGGTTATTACCACCGCCGCGACGCCGCGCCGCCGCTCCGGCTGCCGCCGCCGGCTGGCTTTCTCTTTCGTTCGCTGATGCTCCCTTCCATTCGTTGTCGGATAATTTACATCAAACAATGGAGGATGGCGGTATGAGTTTGTGCTAAACCTGACGGAGTAGAAGCTGGAGCTTAAGCTGGAAAAGTGGAGATGTATAAAGAGAACTGGCCACATTGCTGGAAAGTTATTGCAGACAATTTGTTACCGGGACGGTAATGGTGATCATTAAATTTCGCATTTTGTTGTTGGCGGCGGCGGCGATGGTGGTGCTTGTGTTGTTGGTAGTGGTTGTTGCAGCAGAGGATTCTATGATCGACGTTGAAGAAGAACATCATTGCGCTTCGACGTGGAAGTCGTCATCATCATCAGAATCAGAACTCTGAAGTTAAAACGTGAGTTTGAACGTTGTTTCGTCATCGTCATAGTCTTTGTCGTCCTTTTGAAAGGCTTCTGTGTTCTTGTTGTGATGGCCTGGTCGATGCGACCGAAGACGAGGACGACGCCAACGAACGGTCGTATCTTGACCGCAGTTGATTGAAATAGTTAGGTAATAAATGGTCGGTAAGTGTGTGTTGTCGGAAAAGCCATTCCGGTTGTTGACTTTGGCTTTGACTCTTTTCCTTTATTCGAGATCCGAGATTGTTGTATAATTTTATGGGTAGTAATTTGTCGATAAAGGAATTAATACGTTTATGTCATGGAGAGGGATTTAAAGGAAAGGAGTTTTGTTGTTTTGATATGTTTCGGTGGGCTTGATGATGGTAACCTTATTAAATATTTGTTAGTTGATTTCGGTGTTAGGTTTGTATTTTTTTATGATCCTAACGGTGGTGGTAAAAAGGTTGGTCAATGTTATTCTTTGAATTAATTGTTTTTTTTTGTTAATAAATTAATTGATGGTTGTAGTAACATTGTAATTGTCTATTAATTTATTAGTTTGCTGCCGGAACAGTTTGACTTTAAAGAGGGCATTAAAGTGTCTTGATTTCAATTGGTTTATTACATAAAACTCTTCAGCAATTTTATTACTTTAAAACAGTTTAACATTAGCGATCAAAATTATCGTGTATTGTTGTATTATAAAATTTAAAATTGTTGTATTAATAATCAATTAAAATTATTACATTTCTTAAATGAATGTGGTTTAGCTTCAGGGATGTTTTAAAATGTTGCAACAAAATGTTTCGCCACTTTGAACTGATATGAAGTTTAACTGTTAAATGTTATTAAATGAAATTTTATAAGTTTAGGAATTTCTTCTTAGTTAGGTTAGGTAAGGCTAGGGTGCATGAAAGAAGAAACCAACATCACTTAGACCAATAGTTGGTCCGTTGAGATACCACGTGGATCTTAAGATCTTTATTACTCGTTGAAAACAATGGATTCTAGGTATGCAGCGTTTGAAACAATAAATGTCCGAATTTTTCAGATCACGTGTATCAACGTGGTAAAACTAGGCCAAGAAGAGTCTTCGTCTTTTGATAGGGCATGACATTAACATAGAAGGTAAAACATTGTCTCCTCTTTTCGTCAAAAACCATATATACCCATTAAGATGACACTGCCTTTAACCTAAAACGGACCTCATTAGCAATCTTTCAAAATTCAAATAAGTTGTCAAATTAATTTAGCTGACAGGCAGATGGTGGTATTGGTTTATGTATGGTTTGTTTCTTCTTATGGTATCATGCTCTAGCATGAGTTTACAATTAGCTGAGGCTTTACCCATGTTAGACTTGTTCTGGAATAAAGATATAAATGCTCGAAAGATTTGTAATTTCCTGGACTCATCTTAATGAGGTGAGTGTTGAACTATTATGACCGACATTTTCGGGCTGTTATTGAATTCATGAGGACGGATTGCAATGATTTTATGGCAACTTTACCTGAGAAGATGCAGAATGTTTGCTGAAGTTTCCTGAGTTTATATCGTTTTTTTGCTATGTTCAGCGCAATCCACAATACTGCTAGCAGTGAGTAATATATGTTTGTAGACTTTATTAAATACCTATGGTTTTTTTGAAAGCAAGTCACAGCTTAATCGTTTATCCAAATTAAGACCCAAGTATTTTTTTTTTTAATTTAAGTTGTAAACCGTTTATATTGTAGGGTCTATGTGTAGGATTTTGTAAATCTGGGTTTACTCCAAGTGCACACCGATTTGCCCAGGAAGTAAGATTGTTTTAAACATTTTGTAGTGGTTCCTTCAGTGTGTTAAAATGTTAGGTTTGGGTATAAAAACAACTTTAACATATCGCCACAACAATGGAATGTAAGCCAGATTGAAACAACTATTCCAGATATTATTAAGAAAAGGTATTAAAATATCAGAAGTTTTGCTGGAATTACCATTTGATCCTGCGGATTTGTATGGATCGAAGCTGTTGATTGTCCATTTAAGTTTTTCTTATTAACTGGACCTTGTGGAGGAGTTACTTAACTGACCAACCTGTTCAGGTGACTGTTATTGAAAGAAAGAAAGCTACCTGGAAAGTGTGCATTCAGGAGAAGGTTTTGTATTTATCAGAGTTATTTAACCAACTTTTCATAACTGGATTTTCGGAGAGAATGTTCTGTAACTTTGATGCCTTATAGATGCTTTCTTTAATTGCTGCATAAAGTGCTCCAAGATATACAACGAATTAAATAGAGTTCTTGATGTTATATTTGTTGATAAGGAATACAATATCTATGTTGAAAAGTCTCCTAATTATTCAAAACTCAATCTATTATATTGCCCTTGAAGGAACCATAAGTTTTTATAGCTACATACATACATACAAATTTAAAATAACGAAAATATCTTTTTCCCAAACTTTAAAAATGCGAACTTTGATGCAATGAACTAGTATCTTTCTTGTTTTTCTTGGGATTCATATCGTAAATTTATCTTCTTTATTTATTATTAATGAAGCTGCACGTAGATTTGTTCCACTTAAAATATCTAAATTCAGCCCAAATCCAGCTTGGTTTAATAAGAGACTTATTAATTTAAAAAATTGAAGCTTTTTAAAAAGAATCACGAAAGTATTGAACTTCGGTCGAGATATTTAATTTACCAAAAGGAATTTGATACTCTCAATAAATTTTTGTATCGACCCTATTTGTTTAATATAGAATCTAACATAAAAAAGAGGTTGGGATGCGACCCACACTGATAACTTCCCATCCAATTTTTACAAAATTTGCGTACTATTTTTTGTAGATTTTATTTTTTATGAAAAAACGATTTTTATATAAAAATTACTGAATATCGAAAATGAAATAAATTTGAAGCCGATATTTTTAATTTTTGAAAAGCTATTCGAGTCGAAAGTAAATGTTTACCAAGTTTTAGTATTGTTTTTTTTAGAGTTTTAGTTTTTGTAAAAAAAAACTGTCAATTAGATTTTTCTCAAAATTTCTCCTAAAGTTGTAAACAATATTTCTTATAAGTAAAAATTAGTTGGAAGCTATAATCTCAAATTTTTGAAAAGATATCTGAGTCGAAATTCAATTTTTACCAACTTTTAGTAATCTTTTTTTTTTAGATTTTTATTTTTTATAAAAAACTGTCAGTTCGATTTTTCTCAAAAATTTTATCAGATGTCAAAAACATTCTCCATATTCTCCGTTGCACAAAATTGTTTTGGAGATGAAATCATGTTTAAGTCGTAAAATTTTGAAGGTGACAATTTTTTTTCAGTTTTTCTGATTTATAAAAAGATCCGTTAAATGGTTTTTTTTTTTCAAAAAATATATTTCTTTGATATCACGTTGCAATATACTATATAAAATTTAATTCAAGTTTTTAGCGTTTTTGGTTCGTAAGATATTAAGGTTTAACCAAAATGTTCACCTTTTTTCAAACTGCTATGGTAAAAAAACCACCCACGGAATTTTCTTGAGAGCCCTTTCTGCCTTATTATCTGTATATTAAAATTTATTTGAAATCGATATCTCTTGTGATTCTTGAGCTATAGACTATGAAAAATACTCCGCTAACTTACGTACACACGCACGCACAGACATCTTTCTAAAAATCTTTTATTTCGACTCTAGGGACCTTGAAACGTCGAGAAATGTCAAAATTTTCAATTTGACAAATCGGACCCATTACAATAACTTCCTATGTGAAGTGAAAAATAATAGTAAAAGATTTTGGAATCTTATTTACTCTAAACGTAAATCCAAGGGTTATCCAAGATGTATGAAGTACTTAAATACATCAACAAATGACTTGAATGAGATTTGTATTCTTTTTGCTGTCTACTTTTAGTCTGTTTATTCGCCAAACCTTCCAATCTCGAATTGCCACAGATCCCATTATCTCTTAATATTGGTTCAATGATATTACAAGTTTCAGAAGCTATGACAGCCCAGGTCGCTTAAATCACCAGGTTCTCTTCTATAAACTTTTGCAGTTTGATTTTCTCTCTAACCTTTTCGATTGGCTAAAATCCTATTTAACTCGAAGGGTTCAAATTGTTAAAATTGATGATCATTTTTCGAAACGGAGCTTAATGTGATCTGGTGCTCCTCAGGGCAGCCATTAAGGACCACTGTTATTCCTATTATTTATCAATGATATTCCTGACTTATTAAAAAAAATTCATCATGTCTCCTATTTGTGGATGATCTTAAACTGAAGAAGATACTCTTCTGGAGGTTTTGGTTCTGTCAAAGAGTTTTTTGAAATCTTTCCTTAACATAGCTAGACTTGAGTTCTGGCTGATAGGTTTCTTTTAACCTCTTTTATATATAGGAGGACAAAGAGTTTCCAGTGACATGTTGGGGTGAGGTTTTTATTTTTTTGTTTATTTTGTATCTAGTATCTTCTATCTGAAACTTGTAATCTTTTTACCATATTCTCAGACGACAATACCCTCAGTTTTTCATACATATATTTGTTCTATAACCGTACAACGAGAATGTCGACTGATATTTCAATACTCAGGAATTCAAAATAAGTGTGCATCTACAGCTACTTAAAACAAATTCAACCTTTTTCTGACGCTCGCTTAAAAAGTTTTACAAAAATCCACTTATTGCAATAAACCAAGAGTCTTTAAATCGTCGAGAAATATCAATAATTACAGTTTGAGAAAATGAGGGTTAAAGACAGTAGTAATAGCAGTAGTAGTAGTAGGAGTAAAGTATTTCACATTCCTGTATATTTACTTTAAAGTAGAAGGCAACGGCCTGATAAAGCTTCGGTTCCCATCGATCACCGAAATCAAGCATCAGTGAGCGTGTTAAGTATACAGATAAAGGACTGTCTCGAAACCTAATGCGTCCTGTTGTCATGTGTTCTTTCTGTCTGTTGTTCTTTCTCCTCTGTCATTCTGTCTTGTATTAATGTCTTGTGTTGTCTAGTCTAGTCTAAGTCGCTTAATGCGCTGTGTCTTTACTCTGTACATTTATATGCTGAGTAGTATGTAATGTAATGTAAATTACTTTAAAGTAAGATCAAAGCTAGACTTAAGGGTAACCTTATGGAATACATTTGGCTTTTCACTAAAGCAAGTTATTTTTTAGCTTTATTGAACAGATGTGATTATATCATATCATATCGTCTGTAAAATCAACTTGAGGGTTTCAGATTTCTGGCCAACTCATGCAATTTTAGAACAATTGTTTTCCACAAATAGTGTATGTCCGTTCAGTATCACATTATTAATTCGACGAAGTTATATTTTCATTAGCTTCGGAAATTGAACTAGTTACTCTATTTACATGATGTTCATATGGTAGACATGTGCAATCAAGAGGACACAAGCTTAATGCCAAGCTACTAAGGGAAGACATCTTTGGTGAAATAATCGAAAAGAACAGTCTGCACGACACCACTTCCGACAACAGATTCAGGCTCATTGATTTTGCTACGGGAAAAACGTCATGGTCGCCAGTACGCGTTGTCCACACCTCAACATCCACAAAGGAACTTGGACTTCTCCAGATCAATCTACCGTCAACCAAATTGACCATATTGCGATCGACGACAGACACGCTTCCAGCATCATGGATGTACGAACTTTCTGAGGAGCTTACATCGACTCGGACCACTATCTCGTTGTAGCCAAGGTAGCACTTCGGATTTCCAGACCCAAGGAAAAACAGGGAGGTGCTGGGAGAAGGTTCAACGTCGAACGGCTAAAATTGCCAGAGATCGTCAAATGCTCTTCCGACCGAGTTACAAGTAACCTCTCTCGAAGTTCGCTGCTGCCAACACCAGTGGCAACATTGCCAAGATGCAATCAGAGAAGCCGCCTCTGATGTGCTGGGTTTCAAACAGCCACCAACAAGGAACCCCTGGTTTGATGAGGAATGTCGGCAGGCAAATGCAGCCAAACAACAGGCACGCAAAGCGGCGCTGCATAAAAGGACGACAGCTGCTTATGAGCTCTATGAGCAGAAGAGGCGAGAGGAACGCCGACTTCTCAGAAGGAAAAAGAGAGGGCATGAGAAGCGTGCGGTCAAAGATGTTGAGAGGTTTAAAAGCAGGAATGAAGTGCAGCGTAATTCACAGGTACATAAACCTAGAATCGAAGACTGCAAAGACGAAAGTGCCAACATAATAGTGGAACCACAGTCAATGCTGAGGATATGGAAGGACCACTTCTGCAGATTGTATAACGGCGACGACGAACTGAATTTCGCTATCAGGCAGGATGATTCATTTAACATAGACGACGAAAGACAACAATCCCATCCTCCCGACTAAGACGAAGTAAAGATTGCCATATCCTAGCTGAAGGCTAATAAAGCCGCTGGAGCGGATAGCTTGAATGCCGAGTTCCCTAAAGCAACTGGAGATAAGTTGGTAAAGAGCATGCACCAACTTATATGTAAGATATGCTCGGAAGAAAGCATGCCCGATGAATTGAATCTCAGAATTGTTTGCCCGATCCTGAAAAAAGGAGACCCTCTAAACTGGACCAACTATAGAGGAATCAGTCTACTTAACATCGCCTATAAAATCTTCTCTGCCGTTAAATGTGAACATCTAAATCCCATCGTCAACAACCTGATAGGTCCTTATCATTGTGGTTTTAGACGAGGAAAGTCCACAATTGATCAAATATTCACATAATGGCAGATCCTGGAAAAAAACCCAAGAACAATAAATCGACACCCACCATCTTTTCATCGATTTCAAGGCCGCATAAGACAGCATATACAGGGACGAGCTGTATAGAGCCATGTCTAGTTTTGGCATCAATGTCAAACTCGTCCGTTTGAACAGGAAGACCATGGAGAATTCACGCTGAAACAACTTAACAGAACCTTTCGATGTCAAAATAGGTTCGAGACAACGTGATGTGATTTTTTTAACATCGTGCTTCAAAGAATAGTGCAGAGCTCACACGTCAACACTATAGGCACTATCGGAAGAACTCAGCGCTTATGTCAATGGGGCTTTTGTATGTATTGAGGCAGAGGCGGCAAAAATTGGTTCAAGGCTTAATGAGGGCAAAACAAAGTACATGCTATCGTCTAGAAAGGATATACAACACCGAAGTCTTGGTCAAAACGTCACCATCGACAGACGTACTTTGAGGTAGTCAAGGACTTCCTCTACCTAGGCTCCGCCGTAAACGCAGAAAACAACACCAGCGCTGAGATCAAACGCAGAATAACTTTTGCTAACCGCTGTTTCCTTGGAATAAGAAAGCAATTGAGTGGTAAAGTCCTCTCTCGAGGGACCAAAGTGTTGCTATATAAGACCCTTATCATCCCGTCCTGCTATACGATGCAGAAGCATGGACCATGACAAAAGCGGATGAAAGCACCTTGGGTCGCTTCGAGAGAAAAGTTCTACGTGTGATCTATGGTCCCGTATGCATCGAAGGGGAGTGGAGGAGAAGATGGAACGACGAGCTGTACGGGCTGTACAGCGACGTAGACTTAGCCAGAAGGGTAAAAGTCTAACGACTAAGATGGCTGGGTCACGTAGAGCGCATGGAAAGCAATACTCTGGCCCGGAAAGTCTTCGAATCCACATCCACAGGACAGCGCAGTAGAGGAAGACCGCGGATCAGGTGGCGCGCACAACTCTTAACCATGCCTGTGTGCTAGTACTTTTGTCAGAGATGGAGGAAAACTATAGTTTAAAGTCGAATCCGAACGGCTAATTTGAGAAAGCGTTTTTCATGACAAGAATTACTCTTGAAGAATTTGTCAATTTCTCGCAAGAGCCAGTACCATTGAAAAAAACTTAATATGGCATTCACAGGCATCGAACCCAAGACATCTGTCATCACAGTGCAACGCACTAACCATAATGCCACGGGTACTGCAAGGCAAGGACCTGATACTGTAAACAAAAGCATCAGAAGATCATTTCCCCAAAAATGTTAAAGTTTCATTAAACCCACTTTCTACAAAAAGACTATTCTACCCTGCATTTTCTGAACTTTTTGCGTATCAGAATTGGCGTACGAAAAAATTGGCTGCGTCGCTTCACGTCGGTATTGAAGTATCAGCTATTTCCTGTCCTAGTATTGCTTAATTCGAATTCCTTTCCTACTCTTTTCAGACAAAGCAAACAAAAAATGTGTTCAATTTTCCTTGTTTAAAATGTTCGTTAATGACCAACAAACAACATGAACCTTGTGACTTTTACTACACAAAAGTCTTCGATCTTCTCGTATAAAACTTACCTATAAAAAAGCCAATAAGTCTCGTTAATTTCTTGTGTGCATAACTTCGATATACAACAAGGGCGGTGGCAATAGCGCAGACGATGGCGGTCTGCAGAAACTGCATTAATTAGGATTAACATCATTGACCTCTTATTGATCACTAAACTTACTACTTGCCTCTTGTCCAAGACAATGAGAAAGTGTGAAAGCCCCGGTGGTGGTGCTGCAGTGACTTAAGAAGAAGAAGTCGAAGTAGTAACATATTTTATAAGAAACTCTCATTTGTCCTAAAGAACTAAATTTGTCACACAAATTCGATGGACGACATGTTACTATGTTACAGTGTTACATGGCTATAGACAGAAGATCGCGGGGAAAGGTCATTGCCGATGGAGTGGTTTTTGCATTTTTGCCTTGAAGCGTTAAGCCAGCACGCGCAAAGTGTGCAATGAAAATGAAAGGGGGTCTTGAGATATAGCCCGGTCATATTATGAGAATAAAAAACTCGAGACGGACGCACTAAGTTGTCGTTGGTCTTCGACTTGGACTTGGGACAGAAATATTTTATTATGATGCCGGTCTTCAGTGCAGTGCTTGTGGCGTGGCTTGGTAGTGACCACTTTTCCACGATGATGGCTGGCAATGGGATTGACTGGAAAGTCATGTGAATCAGAGTTTTGTGGTTTAGTTCGGACATTTGCGTACTGAAACATTAAATTCCCTCATCATCACACACAATGCAGAGCAATAAATAACGAATCATGATATAAAAGTTATAATCGTGAGATGGAATCATAATCAGGAAATTTTGCGCGTTTTGTTTTTGTTCTTTATTTTATGCGACATGGGACAGTTTTTGAGGTCAAATGAAAATATTTCGAAAAGACTTTCCCTAGGTCAGTTTCATCATTATCATCTTCAGCAGCAGTGAAATGAAGTTGCAGTGAGATGCAGATGCATTTAATAAAGAAGTGCGTGACAGTTTGTAAAACTGATATCGTATGATTGTCATCATTCAACATTTGTTTTCATATATAGAAAGTAAAAGGTTTAGATTTAATTAATTCAGTGAAACTTCTTTTGAGAAAAAAAAAGATCAAGGTTGGGCTGGGGCAGTGTGAGAAAACAAACCGCATTTTCAAAATAATAGTTCTTTTTTTTTATCAAATAAATCAAATTGATTTATAACGCTTTTAAATTTGAATTGATATCAGCATAGTTAAACATTGAGTACAGAATATTGAACAAATTTAAATCATGCGGGGTTTATTGTTAAATAAATGAAGCTAGCTCTAATGGTAAATAGCTTTTAGATCCGGGTGTATCTATTTATAACTGTAGAAATTACACATTTGACTTCATCTGAAGATTTGAGTTCCACTGAAGTTTTGACTTATCTGTCTAAAATTGTTGATGAACTTATTTTTGGGGTTCAGTTTTCGCTTGGCCGCTCAACTGGGTTCTATATAAAGATTTAAGGTCTTCATTCTTCTGAAAACCTACAAAAACAGCACCCAATTACAGAACCCCAGATGCCACGAATAAAATAATATAGACGGTTCGAAAAACTAAGACCACGCTTACCCGAAAATGGTAGTTCATACCATTTAGAAGACAATCTTAATATATATAATTCTTCTGTGAGTGTGTATGTCACTGAACTTCTCTTAAACGACTGGACCGATTTTGATGAAATTTTTTGTGTGTGTTCAAGGGGATCTGAAAATGGTTTAGATACACAATTTTGTCCGATGCAGACAGCTATTCCATCAGTACATTGTATATGTATGTAAAAATCGAAAGTGAGAGATTACGATATATAAAATTTAATCAAGCAAAACTTCGTGCTGAGGAGTACATTCATTTACGTGACGCCGTAATCGGCAGCGTAGATGCAACGAATGACATCAACAATATTGGTACCGCATATATTCTCCCTTCATCATACACTGGTAGCCCGCGTCATATGTAGGAATATATTCAAGATGCCATGACTTCCGTACGTGCATACGGCCGAAATGACCTTTTTATCACATTTACGTGTAATCCAAACTGGGATGAAATCAAAAGTTTACTGTTGCCAGGTCAAACATCGATGCACCGTCATGATGTCACTGCACGTGTCTTTAAACAAAAATTAAAATCTTTGAATGGCAAAAACGAGGTTTACCTCATGCGCATATTTTAATTTGGTTTGTGGATAAAATACGAGCAGAAGAAATTGACAAAATTATTTCATCGGAAATTCCAGATCCGAATGTTGACCCAGAATTGTTTAACATTGTTACTACAAATATGATCATGGTCCATGTGGCACTCTAAACATGATGTCGCCATGTATGGATAATGGAAAATGTAAAAACCGTTTTCCAAGACCACGTGAAACTGATACTATCACCAATATGGACGGTTATCCATCTTATCGACGTAGAGACGTAGACAATGGTGGTCAATCATATGAATTGCGTCTGTCAAATGGTGTGAGAGTCGATATTGATAATCGCTGGGTAGTTCCATATTCGCCATTGCTGTGCAAAACCTACAAAGCGCACATAAACGTTGAACTATGCAGTTCGGTGAAGTCTATTAAATACAATTGTAAGTATGTTCACAAGGGTAGTGATAAAGCTATATTTGCTGTTCAAAATGTTAACGACAATGACGAAATAACACGTTATCAAATGGGTCGATACATAAGTAGCAACGAAGTTATTTGGCGCATTTTTACGTTCCCTATACATGAAAGGGATCCTGCTCTTATACATTTGGCTGTGCATCTTGAAAACGGACAGCGTATTTACTTTACAGAAGAAGTGCAGTTTAACGGCTCCAACAGGCTTTGACTGCTCCAAAAACAACTCTTACTCAACCTTTGTCGTCGACAAGATGCTGTTGGTGAATTCGCAAGGACGTTGATGTACACTGATGTTCCTAAATTTTTTACATGGAATAAACAATCAAAGAATTGGGAACCGCGGAAACGAGGCATTCCAGTACCAGGATTCGCTGATATATTTATGACAAAAACTTTAGGTCCATTATATACAGTTCATGCTAAGCAACGCTAATGTTTTTTTTTTGCGTTTATTGCTGGTTAACGTCCCTGGAACGACGTCCTTCCAATATTTGCGAAAAGTCAATGGTACTTCATACGACTCTTTCTTCGATGCGTGTCGTGAGTTACATTTATTGGAGGATGATAACCATTGGGATCTCACACTTGCAGATGCAGCACTGAGCTCATCTCCACAACAAATTCGTCAATTATTTTCAATAATATTTGCAACGTGTTTTTCGCTCTGTGGAACAAATATTAAAGACTCAATGAGTGAGGATATTTTGCATCGGACTAGAATTACTAATCAAAATTTTAATATTGAATTCTCCGCCGAAATATACAACGAGTCATTAATAATGATTGAGGATATTTGTATTCTTATTTCAAACATACCGCTCATCCATTTTGGAATGCCAGCGCCGAATCGCCCAGCAGTAGACATCATCAACAGCGATGTTCAACGTGAACACCAGTTCGATAAGACTTGTTTGGCTACTTTTGTTGCATTCGCTTGAAGCTCTCGACAGGTCCCTGAAAGATATCAAAAATAATGCTCGGCTTTTCGTTGGTGCTCTACTGCTGCTGTCTGGTGATTTCAGACAAACATTACCAGTCATTCCACGCGCGACATATGCAGACGAAATAAACGCATGTTTGAAAGAATCTTATCTATGGCCAAGTGTCACTAAATTATGCCTTACTTTTAATATGCACGTTCGACTTCAAAATAATCCATTAGCGTCAGGATTCTCTGAACAATTGTTAGACATTGGCAACGGTAAAATTCAATTGTATGAAGATACACAATATATTCGACTTCCAGAGAATTTTTGCAACATGGTGGCTACCAAAGATGAGTTAATAACAAGTATCTTTCCAGATTTAAGACATAATTATACTAATCATGAAGTACCCGTGGCATGATGGTTAGTGCGTTGGACTGTCATGCAAGGGGTCTTGGGTTCAATCCCTGCCTGTGCCACCAAATTAATTTTCGCGGGTACTGCCTCTTGCGAGGAATTGACAAATCCTTCAAGAGTAATTCTTGTCATGAAAAAGTGCTTTCTCAAATCTAGCCGTTCGAAATCGGCCTAAAATTGTAGGTCCCTTCCATTCCTGACAACAGTACTCGCACACAGGAATGGTTGAGAGTTGTAAGTCACTGGTTCACAACGGACTGTTGCGCCACCCCATTTGATTTGATTTGATACTAATCATGAATGGCTGCGAGAGCGAGCTATTTTAGCCGCAAAAAATTTAGATGTTGACGCCATCAATCTTAAAATACAACGGTCATTGCCTGGTGATGAAATTACATTTAAATCGATTGACACTGTTGTTGATCCTGACGAAGTTGTCAACTATCCTGTATAGTTTCAAAATTCACTAGATTTACCTGGAATGCCACCACATAATTTGCGACTGAAAATTGGCTCACCTATAATTTTGCTTCGAAATTTAAATGCCCCAAAATTGTGTAATGGCACGCGATTAGTTCTAAAAAAATTCATGGGCAGCATTCTTGAAGCCACTATTTTGAGTGCAAAATTTCAAGGTGAAGTTGTACTTTTACCACGGATCCCAATGATTCCTTCAGATTCGCCTATACCATTCAAACGTTTACAATTTCCAATCCGCCTGGCATATGCTATGAAGGGTTTAACCAAGAATATTGTACATCCAATGGCATTACGATAAATTAAGTTTTTGTAAATAAAAAAAGCTTTTTACCTTTAATTAAAACAAGTTGAAAATTTCATTACGCATACTCACACGCTATCGATTAGTCTAATTGTAATAAATTTACATGTAATGACGTTAGATATTGTCATAACATTTGAATAATAATTTTCATCAAAATGGTCCAGAATGTTTTAGCTTATTAAAACAAGTTTGAAACTTTCAAATTAAAGACGTGTAGACAGGACAACGTCTGTCGGGTCCGCTAGTATTTTATAAAGTTGGTCGCGTTGGATGTTTTCAAAATTTGTATTTAATCCACCATTACGTGCTAGCGTTTCCTATTGTTGTACAAAATTACATTTCTTCATTAGCAGTATTATTTTTGGCAGTCTTTGAAGCTCATTAACTACCCGCTTTTCTTTTACCCAACTAGTTAGCCAGTTGTAAAGTAAGTCACAAGTTCCGAAGATGTATTTAGAAAAGATATTCCTCTGTAGTTCTATGGGTCGTTATAATCTCCTTTTTTGTGTAGGGGATATATTATAGGCTTCCCAAAACTCATGGGAATATTCCCACTTTGGTATATTTTATTGTATTCTTCCATGAGCGCTATTGCAAATTCAAGTGTACAGTTTTTATAAAACTCGAACGGATGGTCTACTTCCATTCAATTGTCTTACTGCCTTCCAAAAGTCAGAGAAAAGCTAGCAGAGCTTATCATTTGAACTTTCTTCAGTTCAACAGCTTTCTTTTTAGAACGGCATAATTTCTTGTATACATTGTTCGATTCTGCATATAATTTTTTGAAGATATCCGAGTTATGTGATCTTAAGAGCTTTAGGAGTGCAAATGATTTCTGCCTTGCTTTCGTGAATTCGTTATCGAACCATTCTTGTTTCTTCTTTCTGGTCTTATTTGCTGTGTTTTGTTTTGTTGGTGCAGATTTCTTAATTATATCAGTGAAAACTTCAACGTCTACAGAAATTTCTGATCTTGCTAAATATCAAGTCTAGCATTAAGATTAAGCTGGTACAGATCGCGGTTTTTTCATTCCAAAACGATGTTGGTAGCAAGTTGAGCAAATTTGAATTATTCGTGTATTTTGCAGAATTTGGCATTTTAATTTTAATTTCCATGGGCATGTGGTCAAAAAACGTTTGCAATCCTATTTAAAAGTCATCGGTAATTGAATTCCAGCAATAAAGCAATAGTCGATTACAGAGCATGATGTTCCACGTAGGAATTTAAATATTATTTCTTCCTTATTTAATACATGGTTTTCAATTAATATAATAAAATCAAAATCATAAATATAGTTAAAAAAATCACCGAGTTCTAACTTATTTTTCAGTCGAGAGACATTATAACTTATAATTCTAAGATTAAAAAATTAAACTTCATTCATTTCTGCTTCTTTCTGATAGACGTGTGAACCTCAATTGGCTTGCTCGTGTGAACGTACATTGAAGTTCCCTAGTACAGCGGTTGATTTTATTAGCTGCCATGATGTTGAACGCACTCCTTTTGACGTTTGAGCTTGACTTTTTTCTGACATTTGTTTTGATTAAGAAGATCATTCATTAAATTTTTAAGACCTGCAGGCAGAGCCCCAAACATTCTACCTATAACACTTAATCCCTTCTTGTGACCACATTTAAGACCTTCAACAGTGTCCCAAGCGAATATTTTGTCTTCCAGATGAAGCCTGTCGTCTCTAAAAACAATTTACTTTTGTGTTTTTGCCACAAGTAGAGCTTTTCTGATCGCCACTAGCTTGGCCCTCCTTCTGCGCATGTTGTAGGGCATATCCTTGGCAATACGAATGTTTGTCTCCTTGAGTTTTGACGTATTTCGGAGTACTGCCCAAACGGATTCCCGACATCTCATTTTAACGATCACTGTCTTAGAACATGGGTCTCGACTGGGAATGCTGTTTGCGGTTTCTACGTCATTTATGTTACTATAATGTATTCATACACTGTATTTCTAAAATACTATCTTGCTAACTATTATGCTAAGTACGTATCCTGTATTCATTCAATTGTTGCTATGACATTCTGTTATACACTTTATACATACACATAAATCTATGAAAATCTGTTATATAAATTACACATACGACGTACACTCATTATTGCTAGTTTTTCAGTTCATCGTCGTCTGTGAAAGAGGTTGGCCGTTTTATCAATTAGAATATTTTCCATAAAGAATTTTCTCGAATATTAAATAATAATATGTATTTTCTTTCAATTTATTCGTGACAAAGTCGAACGTGAGCTTTCCATGCTGGAGAAACACAACATAATCACAGCCATCGACAAAAGTGATTGGGGATCATAGTAGCTGTGCCAAAACCAGATGGAAACGTTAGGTTATGCTTTGACTATAAAGTTGCTGTCAACAAACAGCTCACAGACGCGCACTACCCGATTCCCCGAATTGACGAAATAGTGAACAACCTCAGGAATTCAAGATACTTCTGTAAATTAGATATATACAAAGCATACCTTCATATTGAAGTAGATGAAGTAAGTGCGATGGTTCAAACAATTTCGACGCACAAAGGCACATTCAAAATGAACCGCTTAAGCTTTGGCATCAAATCAGCTCCGAGTGAATTTCATCGAATCTTGGACCAAATTTTAAACGGCCTAACCGGAGTTGTTTCATACTTCGACGATATCATCGTACATGGCGAATCCCTAAGAGAATGCGAAGATAATCTATTGAAATGCTTCCAGAGACTTCAAGACAATGACTTGCATATAAATAGATCAAAATGTAAATTTTTTTGCAACCAAGATATCGTACCTTGGTTACCTTATATCGTTCAAGACAATTGCTTAAGATCCAAAGAAAGTTGAAGCTATTCTCGATGCACGAAGACCAACTAAGGAGAAGGAAGTAAAACAATTTCTTGGACTAGTGACTTACTATAGTAAATTCATCCCCAACCATTCAACTATCACAGCCCCGATTCGCGAGCTACTCTGTAAGGATTCCGGTTTTTTCTTTTTTTTTTTTTTTTTATTTTTTTTTATAATTCATTTTTATTAATTCATTCTTAAACCTATCTTAAAGCTAGACAAAAATTCATAAAACTAGCCTAATTATCCATAACTTACAACTAACTTAATGGTCCCATACGGACACTCTAAGCTAAACTATAACACTAATTACTAATGCCTTTCGGCCTTAATATCTATTTTACTTCATTTAAATTTTATTTCATTTATTTTTGTATTTATTAGAAAATTTGAACAAAAAACTAATATCAATATCCTTTTTTTTATTTATTTTTACTTACAAACTACTTAAAATAAGGTCCTTAAATAAAACTTAAAACTAACTAAAACTACCTATTCTACCTATAAACTACTTAAAACTAGAACAACCACAGCAGCAAATCTAACTATCTAACATTTTTTTTCATATTTTGTTGTCTTTTTTTATTTTTTTTTTTTATTCCATGTTTTCTTTTTTTTATTTTAATGTTTTTTTTTTTTTTGTTTTTTTTTTGTATTTTTTGTATTTTTTTTATTGTTTTTTTTTTTTCTATTTCTTTTTGTGCCACCATGCCTATTCTACTTAAAACTAAACCCTAAAACTATAAAACAGGTATGTAAGCCGGCCAAGGCTTAAACCCCATCCCGACTACCCATTATCAAGTGCCGATTGAAGCCACCAAAACTGGTTCTCCTGCTTCACCCTATCAGTTCGGTCCCGTTCGGACACAGCCCTACTGAACCGAAGGAGCTCTGCTCCGCCTTGTGCCATGACGTCCCGATTGTACAGGAGTCGCCTATCCACGGTTCTTCGTCTGACGTGGTAGATTAACGGAACTGCCAATCTATCCTGTATCAGACCGCATCTATCTAAAAAGAGGAATGCCTCTGGGGGAATGAAGCCGCTCAAGCGTGCACTTTCAAAATACTCATCGTTCGGATAGAACGCCCCGAAAATTAAATTGTTGGTCGAAGACATAGCTCTTGCAATGTGACCTCGAACGAGTTTTATCACGAAATTGTCAATTCTGTTGATTCGAGCCCCGTTGTATAGGACCTCGTTGGAATAGTAATGCACATAAGAAGATTCGGCTGTTCGATATAAGCCGGTACAGCGTCGTAAACACTGCCGTTTGAACACCCGAAACTTCTCCATCTGGGAAGGGGCAACGTTGAACCACACAGGACAACCATAAACAATCATTGGCCGTATGAGGGCCATGTAGCAAATTACCTTCACTCTGGGGTCAAGCCGACTGCTAAAAAACAGCCGTTTCGTCAGAGCGAAGGCTCCTCTGGCCCTGGTCAGAGCAGCATTTATATGTCTGTCGAAATATAAATACTGATCTAACCAGATACCGAGGTACTTCACTACACTTTTGCTCGCTAATGGCTGCCCGTGAAGATCAACGATGACCATCTTGCGCCAATTCTTGCACGTATCCCTCGTGACCCCAGCCAACGGAGTCCGGAACAGAATTATCTCTGACTTCTGGACATTTATTTTCAGTTTCCAGTCGTCGCAATATCGCTGAATCTTGTCGAAATCACGCTGCAAGAGAATTCTAATAACTTCAACCTTTCGGGCCGTTCTGTACGCAATTAGATCGTCGGCGTACGCAATTGCCTTTGTAAGACTACCTATCAGATCGCTGGTGTAAATGCTGAAGAGAATCGGCGAATTCACCGCTCCTTGTTGAAGACCATTTTTAATTGAGAATGTTGTGGTAGAAGTTACATTGCCACTTTTGACAACAAACTTTCTAATGTTAAGCATATCATAAAGTATATACAACAATGGCTTGCTTATGCCAAGCCTGCTCAGTTTTAGGTAAAGACCCTCTAACCATACGGTGTCAAAGGCCTTTTCCAAATCAACCAGAACAGCAGCATGAATTGTGTCATGATCCGCCTTGAACCCAAACAGTTTATCCGGAATTATTTTTTTGTCCGCAGCCCACTTAGTCAGAGCCCTATTAATGATCTTTTCAAAAACTTTGCTTATGCGCGGAAGAAGACTTATCGACCGAACATTTGACGGGTTGGAGTTGTCCTTTCCCTTTTTCGGGAGAGGATGAACCACAGCGGTCTTCCAATGCACTGGATAATATGCATTATTCAGCGCATTGTTGAAGAGTGTTGTGTAAATGTCAATTGCCTCCATCGGTAAATGTCTTAGTACAACGTTGGATATACCATCGACACCTGCTGACTTTTTATTTTTTATTGAGTTGAAGATGAGCTGAAGCTCAACCTTCGTCACTAACAAGGGACTTGGTCCCGTTTGCTCGGCGATTATGGCATTTGCCAAGGAATCGTCATTGAACCGCATGAAACCGCGGTTCTCAGATCGCCATTGTTTCATATCATTTCGAAGGTAAAAGTGATTAAGTACGGCTCTGTTTTCCAGGTCGTGGTTGGGCGAAAGCTAACATTTACCTTGTACACTTGCTGGAAAGCAGCTCCCACCGCCTCCACTTTTTCCTTCGGATCTTCAATTATGTAAAAGTCATCGTCAAAGATGGCTTCCTCTGGATCTATTTGCGCTGTCATGAGTACGTCTCTGTTCTCTTCGGTTCTTTGGAGTTTCAGACTCGGAAGGTCATTGTCGTTCTTTTTCCTGAATATCTTGTTGATTTTGGGGAACATACTAGGGTCACTCGAATTAACTGACCGGATCTTGCGGTCCCAGTACTTGTTAATTGATAACCTGTAGTTCTCCTTAATCAACAGATTGACATTTTTTATTGACGATTTCAGTGTCCTAACCTGCAAGTCACGTGGGTCTGTAAGTCGTCTGTGCAAGTTTTTGAGTCTTGTCAGTAAGCCACTCTTGTGCCTACGTAGTGCGTCAATTGTCGCGTTTCTGTAAGCGTCCATTTGGTCCCGTTCTTTGTACTTTGGGATTGTCCGTTCCATCGTTCGTTTTATTGTTTCGTCCATCTGTTGTAAATGTTGGTCAATTTCTGTATTTGTCAGGTTTCTGTTGTTTGGTGGGGCTATGTCACTCGAACGAAGTTCTCTCGCTAGGGCATTGGTGAAACGAAGCCACCGCATCTTACTGTAATTGTAAGAATGCGTTGGAACGTATTCCTCCAACTCCACGCGTTCGTTCGGAATCTGCATTACAGCAGCCAGTCCGCAGTGATCACTGTCGTACTCGACTGTCTGTAAGCAGTTTCGCGGGTGATTACCCACTTTGTCTGTAACTGTCAGTCTGGTGTCGTACAGCAAAAGATCCAGAGCCACTTCTTGGATACGATGGCTTTTCAGTATACCATATTCAACGCTGTAAAGATTCATCAAATTAAAAAGATGGTTACCTCTGGGATTATTATGTTGATTTCCCCAATCTTCATGTTTTGCGTTCAAATCACCGGCCAAGATGAAATAGTTTTCTTCCAAGCTCAGTTTAAGTTCCCTAAAAACAATCTCGAGTTCTGATGCAAAGTAAGTGACCTGCGGAGCTCCAGCCGCATAAGCCGCAATCATATACATCCGCTTCCCTTGAGAGAGAGAAATGCATACAACGCAAACTTCTAGCGTCTTGAGCTTTCGCAATTCATTGTTGTATATTACTTTATAATTAATGCCTTTTCGTATAAAGAGAGCGACACCGCCCCCTTGAGTGGAGTCGGGCCGGTCGCTTCTTACGATATTGTAATTTTTATGAGTCAATTTGTGTTTGTGGTTTAGCTTAGTTTCGCTAGCCATAAACACATCGGGACTGTAGTCTTTCAACAATTGGAACATATTGGCTCTTCGTTCAATCCTTATCAGTATCAGCTAGGACTTTAAGGCGCGTCTCCGGCAGCGCGCCCATTATGGTCTAAATTGCGCCAGGCCAGGCAACAAAGAGTAGAGATGATCTACCCTTTTGCCTTGCTCCTTTATCTGACTTTGCAGCCCTGTTAGTTGACCTTGAATGCTCAACAACAAGGCTACAATGTCAGGCTGCACCTCTGGTGCCTTAGGCACAGGGGCCTTGGGGGCAACCGTTGGTGGAGCCTGTCTCGTATTCCCATTCCCTGACACCATTTGGGCGTAAGAGAATTTGGGATCCACGAATTTTTGTGTTGGAGCCTGTCGAACTGTTCGACTTTTTTCGGCTTTTTGACTGGCCTGTTTTTGCTTCATTTCCTGGACCTTAGGGCAACCCCTATAGTTAGCCGGGTGCCCTTGGTTTCCACAAAGGACACACTTGAGCAGGGTCAAATCCTCAACCCGCTCATTCCCCAGCTTGCACTCTCCTTCTTTGTGGGTTTCTCCGCACCTCACACAACGCAACTGCATATTGCAGTTGGCATTGGCATGGCCAAACCTCTGGCACTTCGTACATTGTAGAATGTCGTCGTGCCTTTTTAATGTCTCCCAGCGTACAGCTTGATTGTCGAGAGTTGTGATTCTCTCGACACTATTCAAACTGCTTTGGGGCGATAATGTTACGAGGAACATTGGCAGCCTATAACCCCCTCGTCTTGACTTCACCGTAGTGAAAGGCTTGACCCCGATAAAATCGAGATCGTCACTGGCTTTTTGGCGGAGCTCAGCTAAGAGCTCCTCCGGTTCCGTGCAGGAACTTATGCCCTTCAGAAGGACCGTCTTAAACTTTTCACTTTTTGGCGTGTAGCTGAAGAACTCAGCTGTGGCCTCTTTTAGCAACCCTTTTACTAACTTGTATTCGGCCAGTGAGAAGCACTGGACCGAATAATTCTTTTCTTTTTCGCTTAAGAGTTTAATTAAAAAATTGCCCTTAGTGGCCGACTTACATACCTGTTTTATGTCGTCCAGGTCAACTCTATGGGTCCTAATTGGTGGTATTTTTTCTTTCTTGGCCTGTGGTTGTTTCTGGTGTTGCTGCTGCTGTTGCTGTTTCTGTTGCTGCTTCTGTTGCTGTTGTTGACTTTGCTGCTGTTGATGTTGCTGCTGCTGCTTCTGCTGTTCTTGTTGCCTTGTTTTTAGCTGTTGTCTGGCCTTAGCCGAAGTCGATGGGCCCTCGGACATTGGACCTGTCACTGCAGATGACATTTTTTTAGTTTGCTCCGCTCCTGTGTTTTTGGGAGCGGGCTTGGCTTGTGGCTGTTTTTGCTGCTGTAGTTGTTGTTGCTGTTGTTTTTGCTGCTGTTGCATTATTTGCTGCTGTTGTTTTTGGGCTGCCTCTTGCTTTCGGCGCGCCTCTTGTTTCAGCTTTAGCTGACTGAGGAGGGGCTCAATTTCCTCCTTGAGCTTATTTAGGCTTTGCTCGAACTGGCTGATGGCTGCCTGTTTGTCTTGCAGGGCCTGCACCAGTTCTCTTTCATCTTGGAGGTCCGCCGCTACCTCCAAGGCTTGTTTGTCTGCGGGACTGGCTCTGGCTCCGATAGGATTAAATCCTTATTCGGAGACCTGAAGAGCCCCTCTCCACCTTCTGACATATATTCAGTTTTCTCAGACTCGGCGTAGTCTGAGAATTCACTGTCCGTGGTGATTCCTTCCCTCTTCTCCATTTTTTTTTTGTTGGCCTGCCGTTTAGCCGAATTGGTCCTCTTTACCTTATTTGGACTTTGTTTCGTCAGCTTTCATTTGTAGGTCTTTGACTGGTCAGATGCCTGACCTGATGTTGTTGCGGTTTTTTGCGGTACCGCTGCTGGCACCACCGCAACATCGCCTGATGTATTGGCAGAGGTATCTTTCGATACCCCTGCTCTTTTCTCTTTCATCATTTGCCTTTTTTCCCAATTTATAAAATCGGCAATTTCCCGATTATGAAAAAAAGCTTCCAAATTTTTCACTGACTCGCTCTGGGACTCGAACCCACGACCCCTGGGCTTGTCTGCGGACGCCACCTCCACTGGGCTACCGTTTAGTTGATGAAATTGTGGCTTACTGCCTTGTTAAAAGGAAAACCCCACAAATGCACTTTTTAATTTTTTTAATTTTAAATTAACTAACAATCACTTTTAACACTTGTTATCTCTCTGGAGTCCAACGCACTAACCATCATGCCACAAACAAGGTATACAACTTTTTTTTTTCCTTTTCGTATATATCTCGGCAATATTCATAAGAGAAAATATGTGATCTATAGTTGAATAGCCTTCTCTAAATCCTGCCTGAAGCTCATTAAGTACCCGCTTTTCTTTTACCAATTAGTTAGCCTGTTGTAAAGTAAGGCACTAACAAGTTTCGTAGATGTATTTAGAAAAGATATTCCTCTGTAGTTCTATGGGTCGTTATAATCTATTTTTTGTATAGGGGTTATATTATAGCCTTCCCAAAACTCATTGGAATATTCCCACTTTGGTATATTTTATTGTATTCTTCCGTGAGTGCTATTACAAATTCAGGTGTACAGTTTTTATAAAACTCGAACGGAATTCTATCTTCTCCTGGGGCCTTGTTTACTTTCGAATTTCTAATAGCGTTCTGGACTTCATCTAAAGTGAACGGAGCATCTAACATATCATCTAGAAAGAGAGGCACTGCGTATTGGTGTGTTAAAGATAACTGTTCAGTATTAAGAAGATTCATAAAATGGATTCTTAACTGTTGAGCCTGTAGGTTTTGCTTACTGCCTTCCAAAAGTCAGAGGAAGAGCTAACAGAGCTTATCATTTGAACTTTCTTCAGTTCAACAGCTTTCTTTTCAGAACGGCATAATTTCTTGTATACACTGTTCGATTCTGCATATAATGTTTTGAAGATATCCGAGTTATGTGATCTTAAGAGCTTTAGGAGTGCAAATGATTTCTGCCTTGCTTTCGTGCATTCGTTATCGAACCATTCTTGTTTCTTCTTTCTGGTCTTATTTGCTGTGTTTTGTTTTGTTGGTGCAGATTTCTTAATTATATCAGTGAAAACTTCAACGTCTACAGAAATTTCTGATCTTGCTAAATATCAAGTCTAGCATTAAGATTAAGCTGGTACAGATCGCGGTTTTTTCATTCCAAAACGATGTTGGTAGCAAGTTGAGCAAATTTGAATTATTCGTGTATTTTGCAGAATTTGGCATTTTAATTTTAATTTCCATGGGCATGTGGTCAAAAAACGTTGCAATCCTATTTAAAAGTCATCGGTAATTGAATTCCAGCAATAAAGCAATAGTCGATTACAGAGCATGATGTTCCACGTAGGAATTTAAATATTATTTCTTCCTTATTTAATACATGGTTTTCAATTAATATAATAAAATCAAAATCATAAATATAGTTAAAAAAATCACCGAGTTCTAACTTATTTTTCAGTCGAGAGACATTATAACTTATAATTCTAAGATTAAAAAATTAAACTTCATTCATTTCTGCTTCTTTCTGATAGACGTGTGAACCTCAATTGGCTTGCTCGTGTGAACGTACATTGAAGTTCCCTAGTACAGCGGTTGATTTTATTAGCTGCCATGATTTTGAATTTCCTGAACGCACTCCTTTTGACGTTTGAGCTTGACTTTTTTCTGACATTTGTTTTGATTAAGAAGATCATTCATTAAATTTTTAAGACCTGCAGGCAGAGCCCCAAACATTCTACCTATAACACTTAATCCCTTCTCGTGACCACATTTAAGACCTTCAACAGTGTCCCAAGTGAATATTTTGTCTTCCAGATGAAGCCTGTCGTCTCTAAAAACAATTTACTTTTGTGTTTTTGCCACAAGTAGAGCTTTTCTGATCGCCACTAGCTTGGCCCTCCTTCTGCGCATGTTGTAGGGCATATCCTTGGCAATACGAATGTTTGTCTCCTTGAGTTTTGACGTATTTCGGAGTACTGCCCAAACGGATTCCCGACATCTCATTTTAACGATCACTGTCTTAGAACATGGGTCTCGACTGGGAATGCTGTTTGCGGTTTCTACGTCATTTATGTTACCAAGTATAGCTAAGCACATATGGATTTTGCCCTGTCATTCATGTCAATGTTTTGATCATTAGGAAGGTGTACGATTAAGTTTGATTCTGTGGTTTTTAGCGTAATTTTGTCCAGCTGCAGTTCTAACTACTTGTTTCGTGACTAGCTGTTGAAATTTCTTATTTATTTCTTCGTATTTTACTTTGATACTAGATACTTCATCTACAAGCAGCTGTAGATCAGCCTTCGGCGCGAGTTCCTTGCAAAGTTCTTTGTTTTTTTTTTATCTAGTATTTGCTTGAAAGTTTCCATACTCATGCCTGATACATTGTTATTTGCTGTCATTTCAAGTAAACTGAAGCTGGAACTTCGCTTTGTGGTGTTATATGTTCAGTTAATGCAACAACTTGTTTTAATGTTTCTCAATATTAATTGCTACAACTTACTCAGATTTTAATTTATGGATTTAAAAGAAGCTTTTTTAATTGGATTGAAGTTACAATTTAAATCATCAAATTAATTTTTATATTAGAATTTCACAATTTTTCTAAGAGCTTTTTATTTTCCAAAACTGTTTGACAGATCAGCATATGTCAATCATAGGATCGATAGTGTAGTGGCTTGAACTTAGCAAGAAATACAACACCAACAAAGCGAAGAAAGTTAAAAGTAAAACTAATGGGCCCCCTGATCCTGCCCAACAGATGCCTTAAATGATACATAAAATATTTAGTAGCATGCAGCGCGATAAAACTGAAGGAATCAAAACTGATTCCACCGGATTCTTTTTCTGCAAAACACCGACTTCTCTCCCCTGCCTTAAACATTAGCAAAGATTATAAAGCCATCTTTATCCCTAGGCAGGATTGTTATAAGGGTTTAGTTACGAGAAATTTCGATACGACAATCTCTACTGACGGGTTCAAGATGGAGTGTGGATTTTTGCCGGGAATCTTTTCCGAGTCATTTAATGTCTCTACGTCTTTCGGCTGATTTTCCCAGTGTATTTCAAACTGAATTATAGAAACACGTCTACTAGCACTGACAGCCAGGCGGCTGTTATGGTAATCAACTCGGCCACAATGTCTTCTAAATTGCTCCAACAATATCGGGATGAACTATCCATACTTAACATCAACCTCCTAATGGGATAATGAATTGGCCCGTGAAGGATCGGCCCTTTAAAGCTCATTTGAGGAAAGGTTAAATATTCCTCTTTGTCCTATGAAGGTCAAAATTGTCTGACGGACTATACTATATCCAGAAAGATATCGCGTACCTATAAAAAAGAAACCGTTCTATCGCGCAGCAAGGATAACTTGTGCCCACTCTACCAACCTACCTACCTACTTTTATATAGACATTTCAAGGCAGTTCTACGAAATATAGAAATCATTTGTTACGAACCGACTCTTTAGTACAACCAAAATTACGCGTAACTAATTAACATTGAGTGCGGTGTACTACAAAATAGTGTCCTTATTCCAACCTTGTGCCTTTTATATACAAGGTACATTAGAGTGGACATTAACGCTATCATAGCCGCTTTTGCTAAAGTATGAAATGACTAATAATAAACTTTTAATTTAATTCGTCGCTGGAACTGTCTGAAGGTTTCTTTTGCCTTTGACTTTATTTACGGTTCTTGTGTTCTTAGGCTGATTTCTTTATTAGTCAATGTTTCCAGCTAATAATCAATTGACGGAAACTGTAAAGTAACTTTCGAATACTGACAAAAATAACAGAAGTATCTGACAAACTAACTTCCGAACGGACGTATCCGGTTAATAAACGGAACGGACTAACGAATCCATTGCTTCTATTATAAAAAAAACTGCGTTTAGGTAATTTAGAAAACTTTACTCCACATAAGAATACAGGTTAAAATATTTATACCTTAAAGCAATCCTCTATGAAAAAATTCCTAAGAGCCCTAAATTCCCTGACAGCTTGAAAAGTGTATGTGGAAAGATTAAATTTATAGGTTACTGTTTTATGTTAGCATCTGTTGACACAAAGCCAACAATCTGATCCCGCTTAATGATGAAATCTGCGAAATAGATAGAATAATCAAGTTTAAGATTAGAAACGTTACAAACAAAAGGCCAAACTGTGAACAAAAGAAAAAACAATTTAAGTCTTCTGTTAGCCATTTTAACGATTTGGCATCACTTTACAAACCTTCTTGCACTACTTATAAAAAAAAAGAAAAACTTCACCCTCTTATCATCAAAGACCATCAATCAGCACTCTCAAGACAAGCAACCAAGCAACCACCCCCCGCCCTCCTTCCTAAAATGATACTCCTAGTTTAAAGCTTACATTTCCATGAATAAGCAAAAACGAAGTAAAAATCTTCAACTGACATTAATTCCATCACCAAACAACGTCAGCCAAATGTCCAAATACCGTATTGCAACGGTATTACAAGCACCTATTGTATAATATCCCACCTAATTGCGCCAGCACCACACCACTGAACTTTTATTACGCCTGGTTCAGCTGTCCCGGGGCAAAACGACCGACCGACGACCAGGTTGGCTCTTCTGATGATGATGGGCTGATGTGATGGGCTGGGGTGCACAAGCGCAAACATTGAAACAAGAGCATTCTAAGATTCACAAAAAGAAACCTAAATGACGCCTGCCTGCCACTGCACCACCATCACCGCTGCAAAGTTACTTCGACAAAATGAAGGTGGACGTGCCACCGGCAAAGAATATAGAGATGCCCAATACCAGCACCTTTTTGTGTTTATTTTGGGAAGGCTCATTCTCACCAAAGGTACATCAACTTTCTGACAAATGCAGGAGCGGATTTACTATCAACATATAAAATATGACAGGGGCGGCGACAAATTAAAAAAAAAGACGAAGGTGTATGAACAACTTATAAGGAACGCAACTACTTTTAGAGGAAAACTCAAAGTATTGAAACAGGTTAAAAACAAAAACACCTAGGGTTGAAGAACTCAAGATACATATGTTGCAGGTGGAGCCTTAAAAGCAAAATTTATAGCAGAAATAACTAAAATTACGAATTTCAATCACGAGGGTTGTTCCCAGAGAAAGCTTTAACTGATCTTAAAAATGTTTTAACAAAAATCTATTTAAAGCAGTTGATAGGTCATAAATCCGCCTCTGCTCAAAACCATTGAATTAGATTCCTCGCGCTTCGTTCCACTATCTTTCATCTTGAGTATTAAGGAAGTGCATTGAAAATTCAAATATATTCCGCGAGCTAGTTTGCAAAAATGCCATTTGCATGGTCTTCCCCCATCCAAGTCGAAAAATTGTATGGAAACACCTAAAACCTTTAATACACCCAACAAGTCGGAGACAACAACTTCTCTCGTCCGCTCTGCCCCCCTGCGCCGGGGAAGAAATCCAAGATTCAACAAATACAAAAAAAAGAAGAGCAGAGGCAAATAAAATCACAATCTTCATCTTCAAAAAGTTGGTAAAAATGAGTCCAGGAATTGTTTTCACAGGCCAAAAGACGAAGAAGTGCCCAAACGCCAAATAAAGCCCATTCCGCAGAGAGGAGGAAGGGAAGACTCCAACGAGCAGGGTAATCTTTCCAAAAGCAAAACAAGAAGAAGTGCAAATGGGTAGTCCCGCAAGATTCTTTTACTATAGTTCTGATGATGGTTTCAAAGGTAGGTAAGGTTTATAGGAGGGTAAAGGGTATAGCCATAAGAGCCACTGGTATAAACGCTAAAGCTGAACTGAGGTATCCTCATTCTCGTTCTTGCTGCCAGATCGAATATCACTGCCGGAAAACATATAAAAAATCGTCTCTTAGATCTGTTTATTCCGTGGGTCTTCTGAATCTGAATCTTTGAAGTGAGCCAACAACCTAGACCAGGTACCGACACCAACGACATACCCCGCTACCGACCGCGCTAAAGAAGGTGCTCATTCGGATGGTTCAGGTACCTCCTAATAATCAACTTAGATGAGAGTTTAGTGCGCGGGCATAAAAACTCCTATGGTCCTATGCCTAGACCTTATAGACCTATAGTATATTCAGCTACTACAACTTTTGCCCATCTTAAGCATGCACATGCCATTTTGCATCTAATGATTTACTATCTGATCAAGAATATCTAATTTATTGTATTATGCATGTGAACCTGGGCATGCAAGTGTAGCTTATATTATATCAAGAGTCCAGACCTTCTCGTAGAAGCCACCATAAGAACGCTTTATCTATCTTATAAAAATGTTGCTCTGAATTAGAAGAAAATTACTCCTGTTTTATTTTAGGTTTCCTGCTTTCTGGAGTTGTCTTATGTACCTTTGTGCCTCTATATGATATGATACCTCGCCTCTTACTCATATGATGATATGGTAAGGTAATGGCGCAGAGCTAGAGAGTTCCAGAGAGTGTCATTAAATGGAATGTGATGCGGGAGTAGGTACGAGTAGGTTTAGGCTTATAAAAGTTGGAACCTAATTGCAGCGGAAGTTGTACTATAAGACTCACACACCTTGTGATTAACAACAATCAGAATGTGAACAGGTGAATCGAGTGAGAGCTTAAGGAATCCTATATCGAAACAAAAAAAAAGGTGACTAAATTTGTATCTGTCATCGAGTTGGGGATTAAAAGAAGGAAGTTGTAGCTGGTTAGATAGATGCGTTGGGAAATGGGAACTCTTTTAATGCACAGAAGCAAACAATTGCACTTGCGCATCCAGATTCAATATTTCAGGGGAAGCAAAATGTTTGAAAATAAGGACGGTTAACTAATGTAAACATATGCCAGAGCAGATTTTGGGTTAAGGGACTTATTTATTTGTACCAGTTTTGTCAGAATAGTGCACTCGTACTCCTAATTTTGTAAACTTGTAGTGTGATGAGTGTTCTCTATATATAGGAAGTCTGGAGTCATTCCCTCTTTGTGGCACCTTTTTTAAGTGTGAAGTATACAAATTCAGGTCCCTTCAGTTTCTAACATAACTCACAAATAGGAGTGGTTAGGAGCTGTAAGTTATAAGGTTCTGTACGAGCTTTAGAGATGTCGCATTTTTCTATGGAGCCTAGTTCTAGTTCCTAAAAATAATCAAACAATGTTGTCCTTGCCGATGGTAACACCCGTTCCAAGGTCGTGTGATTTTGAATACTTTGAAATTGAAAGTTATTCAAACGAATTCTCCAATTTACGCAATAATTTATATTGCTCATTTTCACAGGGTTTTTTAACAGGGAGGCTACAAAAGTAGAGCGACAGGGACAGCAAATGACGCCATATTTCTTGCCGATCTTTTGACATTTATCTTCAATAAGTTTCGCCATTTCATAATGGAAAGATATACGAACCAATAACAAATCGAAATTATTAAAATTTACTACCGAAATTAGGAGTCAGTGGCCTCAACCTTAAGAACGCTACGTCCAATTTATGGTCGTAATAACTGTACTAGCAGATCAACAATTGAACGTCTTGTGGAAAAACTTGAATCCACAGGCACAGTACAAAATGTTCCCGTACCAGTGAGACAAAGCAGTGCAGTGGTGTTGAGAATTTTACTGCCGTTGAGGCTTCAGGAGCAGTAACAAAGCGTCACACTCCTACTACCGACCGACACCAATAAACCGCCATCTGCACTGCATACCCCCCAAATGAAATAAGTGACACCAACACGCAACCGAAATACAAAAACAAAATACATGCGATATTGTTGTTCGTCATTATAGAGTTCACATTTGGTTCCTGCAGGAGAATTGGGTTATGGACCCAAGAAATCCGAAGAAAGGGGAAGCTTGCCCGCTATTAAAGCTTTTTATCCTTCTCTATTAAGAGCGTGCTGTGTAGTAACAACAAACTATTGTGTTATTCCCCTTCACCCTTCCGGTGCCAACGGGCACTTCACTTGCCCATATATTAATTAGGTATTTTTGGTCACAGCTAAAGGTCATTTATATTGGAGATATCGGGTAAAAGATCTATTTTGGTATTGGAACAACGTTTCTTAGATCTATCTTTTCACAACATTTGCCAATAAGCCCTGAAAACCCATACATATCTGTTGACTGACATTCCAAATTTTGTAAAAGATGTCGAAGTGGCAGCTCATTGCAATGAAGCAAGCAAATGTTCCATTGAAAAGGCTTTTTTAGTGTTTATTCGATCAATCTGGTTACACTACTCTTTGAACCAGAATTTGAAACAGTTCCGTCATAGCCTATGGAATTAAGGTCAACCAATGAATTTTGTTTCGAAACAAAAAAAACTTAGTATGGACTCGCAAATAATTTTTGATTTTCCAACGCTATGAGAAGGATGTACCTTGTAGTGTGAACCAGCTTCTTGGACAAGAGAAATATGTTCTTTAACAGAAATTGTATGGTACGTGTTTTCACCAATCTTTGACATAGTTCTAGTTCGATCTTTCCGACAATCAAAATAAATGGTCTCAAGCTGCGATTGATTGCATAGAACATTTGTTTGTAATTTTTGTCTGATTCCAAACCTCGAACACCTTATTTTAGAACGATCTATGACTTTTGATTGGTCTTTTTGAGAAATTAAGCTAACACATGGGCATCCCTGTGACGACGTTGGATTTTCTTCGAAAAATCAAATGCAGCGATAAGTCCCATTTCTGACTAAATGGCTTCGACTTACGGTGGCGCTACAGTCCGGGGTGGACCTAGGCATCAACCAACGAGAACCGGGATGATGAGGGTCTTATAGATGGTGATTTTAGATGCTCGAGAGAAGACTTTACTTCTCAATTGTCTTCTAAGTCCAAGAAAGCAGCGATCTGCAAGAGTTATTCTTCGTTCGATTTCAGCGCTGGTGTCGTTGACTGTGTTAATAGTGGTGCCTGGGCAGACAAAGTCCTTAACTACTCCAAAGTTACAGCTGTCCATGGTGACGTTTTGTCCAAGACGTCGTCGTTTAGTGTCCTTTTTTAATGACAGCATATACTTGGTCTTGCACTCATTGACCACTAAAGCCATCATCTTCGCTTCCGTCGCAATGCTCAAAAACGCTCCACTGACATCACGCTTTGATCTTCCAATTATAACAATATCATCTGCGTATCCGAGTAATTGGATAGACCTTTGGAAGATTGTGCCACAAATGTTGACGGTTGAGTTTTGCACAATTCTTTCCAGAACGATGTTGTAGAAGTAGCTTGACAGTGCATCGCCTTGTCTAAAACCTTTTTTGATATCAAATGCATCGGTAAGATCTTTTCCGACCTTGATAGAGCAGCGTGCATTCTCGATCGTCATTCTGCACAAACGGATAAGTTTGACAGTGATGTCAAAACTGACATTGCTCGGTAGAGTTCTTCCCTATAGATGCTGTCATACACGGCTTTAAGATCGATAAAGAGATTGTGGGTATCTATTTGAAGCTCCTGGGTTGTTTTCCAAGATCTGCCGTAATGTGAATATTTAGTCAATAGTGGACTGGTCTGAAGCCACTTTGATAAGGACCAATCAGGTTGTTGACGAATGGCTTCAGACGTTCACATAATATGGCAGAGAGGATCTTATACGCAATGTTAAGGAGACTGATGCCTCTGTAGTTGGGGCAGTTTAGAGGGTCTCCTTTCTTATATATTGGGCATACAATGCTGAGATTCCACTCTTGGGGCATGCTTTCTTCCGACCACATTTTGCAGATGAGTTGGTGCATACTCCCTACCAAGTCATCGCCCACTGCTTCGAATAGTTCGGCAGCGATGCCGTCAGTTCCAGCAGCTTTTTTTGACTTCAGTTTAGATATAGCTATCTTCACTTAGTCAAGGTCGGGTAGGCGGAATTGTTGATCTGCGTCGCCGAGTTTGAGTGGTTCCATCTCCCTTACATTCGGTTCTTCATCGCCATTATATAATTTGAAAGAGTGATCTTTCCATATTTTCAGCATCGACTGCGGTTCTACTGCGATGTTCCCTGATCGTCTTTACAGGCTTCGGTTCGTGGCTGGTACCCTTGGAAGGTTTTACCTTTTGGTAAAATATACGAACCTCATTCCTGTTGTGATATTCCTCTATCTCCTCGATCGTGCGCTTCTCATGCTCTCTTTTTTTAAATCTAAGAAGCTCGTGTTCCTCTCTCCTGTTGTGCTCGTAGAGCTCGCGAACAGTTCTAGTCCTTTTGTGCAGCGCCGTTTTGTATGCCTCTTGTTTTGCTGCGTGCGCTTGCCGGCATTCGTCGTCAAACCAGGGGTTTCGCTGTGGTGGCCGTGTGAAACCTAGCACTTCAGAGGCGGCATCTCTGATGGCTGCAAGGCAATGTTGCTTCTGGTTTTCAATGCTTAATGCAGGCAGCATAGGACTCCTGAAAAGGTTATTATAAACTCGATCGGAAAAGAACATGGCAGTCTCTTGCGTTTGTAGCCGTCTAACGTCGAATCTTCTCACAGTACTTCCTTGTTTTGGCATGGATCGGGATATCCGTTGCCGTACCTTGGCTACAACGAGGTAGTGGTCCGAGTCAATGTTGGCCTCTCAGAATGTTGGGATATCCTGGATACTGGAGAAGTATCGTGCGTCGATCGCAATGTGGTCAATCTGTTTGACGGTTGATTGATCAGGAGATTTCCATGTCCCATTGTGGATATTAAGATGTGTGAACTGCGTACTAGCTACCAGAACGTCTCGCCTCGTAGTGAAATCGACCAGCCTGAATCCGTTGTTGGAGGTGGTGTCGTGCAGGCTGTATCTCCCGATTATGCCACCAAAGATGTTTTTTCCTCCTAGCTTGGCATTAAAATCTCCTAAGACAATTTTAAAGTCATAGCCAGGGCACTGCTCATATGTCTTGTCCAAGAGCTCGAAGAATATGTCTTTAGTGTCTTCATCTTTCTCCTCTGTTGGACTTTTTGCCTGAGTCTAGTTCTAACTACAAATCCACACCCAAATAGACGCTGTCTTTGTTCTCGGTAGCAGTCGCCGTAGTAGATATCGCAGTCTTTTAGTTTGCGTTTGCCCTGTCCATCCCATCGCACTTCTTGGATGGCAGTAATATCTGCCATGGAGCAGTTTAGGGCTTCCGCTAATTCTTTGGCTGCACGTGGTCTGAAATGGGACCTAACATTCCACGTACATATCCGAAGTTCGTTGTCCTTATTTCGTTTCCTTAGTATAACTCCATGTAGGGGAGCTGGATAAACCAGTCCTTACAGGCCTGTGCTCCGAATATGTCGAAGAAGCTCTATAAGGTGTTCACTAAGTAGGTCAACCTTACTGGAACTTTAGACGCCACCGTTGATTCCATCTCGAAAATTCGTCCGCTGCCGCCTGGATAAGGAGAGGTGCCTTAGTGGAAACAGCCCCCTCTTTCGTTTGCTGCCCCCAACAACTTTCCACTGGGGTTGGAACCCAATCTCCTGTTCAGGTACTAGGCACCCGATGTTCACCGCGATGAGGTGAGAGTAGGAGTTGATAGACAGAGGTGGGTTTTGAGAAAAACCTGTGGACGCTTGTGTCCTCTTATATGCACATGTCTACCATTTGAACATTAGTATTTCATTAAAAATTCAATAAAATTGAAATCTTACCTTACACAATACTTTTTCGTCGTTATTTTTGCACATGCATTTTTCAGATTTTATTGAAATGTATGGTTTTCAAAAAAAATATGCGGCAATATCTTTTGTTTTTGATCAACAGTTGAAACACTCTTTAGAATCTTCAAAAATATGAAAAGTTAGAATTCGAAAAAATAATTTTTTCAAATATCATGTCTTTTCAAATTTTGATGATGGAGATACACAAATTTGGAACAATGTTCAGAAGAATCTGAAAGTGGGGGGCTATTTCAAAATCAGCTTTTGGGGTTTAAAACCCAAATTTATGTAGTTTCCAAAAAAAATGTTGGAACAATGCGGAACAAACTGGAAACTTTACACATTCTCTAAAGTTGTTATTTACTTACATAAAAGATCAAGAAAAGTTTTAAAAATCATTTTTGTTACTTTTTTATTTCTAACAAAAAATTTAAAAATGTTTAGAAAAGTGAGTCTTTTCTGTCACAGTATTTTTAAATCTAATTTCTTCAGAAGGCTTAGCCCCTGATTGTTTTTTTTTTTTTGCTTAACTTTCAGCGGAGACATTAGTTAAGTTACGTATTCTTTTGTCCATGGTACAAAGGATCATAAAATAGGGTACTAAAAGGTTGAGTTGAAAAGCAATTGGATAAAAGTGGTTAGGAAGATAAAAGTGAAAAAAAGAACTAGTCAACTAACTAAACAATTACAAGTTCGCAACAAAGTTTCTTGACCTTGTTATTTATCAAAAAGGTGATTACAATTGTCCTGACTACCAAGAACTTGAAATTTAACATCCTAAGACTTTTTTATTTTGGGGCCGCTTGAAAGTTAAAGTCCATGTCAATGCTACAAAATCGATTCAAGACCTTAAAGATTATCCAGGTTTATGTTTCACGGTCAAATTCTATTAATCACTTTACATCCATTTGTCCATCAGACTTTTATTGATAGCTATGATGGCCGAAGCTGAAGCTTGATGAATTCTTCCATTATTCTCGGCTTCTGTATTCTCTCTCTTAACCTTAACAAGACTTACTACAAGATCTCACAGAATCCATTGTTCTTCTCCTCATTCTCATTGGTTTAATTTTTATTTTAACATGACTAAAGCGATTTAAGTGTAATGAAGTGCCAAACAACTGGGCCTCCTTCAGAAAGTTGTTATTCTTTATAACGAATTGATTTCCTTATGTTACTTTCGATGGTTAAGGTCGAAACTATCCGCTTTAAGTGGAAGATGTTGGAAATTAGTTACGAGCCGGTAATTTAAATTAAATATTTAGTGAATGGCAGAAATGTAAAATTTTCACTGCAGTTTGCAGCAATAAATGTCACTATAAATCTTTTGAGTTCATCTTATAAGTTTTGTTTTTATCGTTTTAGTTAAATGACCTTAGGATTGGTTAAGTAAGATTCTAGTTATATGTAGTTTAGGTAGCTGCAGGAACGAACTTAAGATTTAATAGCTTTTCAGAGAAATGGCCCTTGAGGGTATAGTTAGGTAGGGTAGTATTATAAGAACAGTTCCGTATTTAATTTTAAAGCGTGTAGAGTGTTTTTATGTTACTGGCTGGCTGTTTTTTTAATTTAAATGTAATCTTCCTGACTTACAGCCTTAGGTAGGGTGTTACAGAACTCTTTTATAGTTTATTTTTTTCTTGCACCAAAATCGATTTGTTTAGGTACTGTGTGTTTATGTAAATCGAAGTTCTGGCCTTCTTTTGCTGAGATTGAGTTTAAAAACTTAAAACACAGGTTTTGTAAAATAGCGGTTTTGTCGGTGATGAAAACTATGGTAGCCAAACAAAATAAATGACAGGTTTTTCATCAACTTTCTCTATTTTTATATTTCTGTGTGTTCAATTATTTTCAAGAGCTCCAACTGGAATTCTAAAATAATTACTTCATTCATTTGAGTCTTTTACACCCTGGGCATATTTTTATGACGTTTTACTTTTTTGCAACTTCTTCAAGGTAAAATATGTTGGAAATAAAACCCAGAATTTATATAACTTATAATAATGAGCTTTAATTCAAAGTATATTTTAATAGAAAAGAATATGTTTAGTAATTTTAGTTAATAAGAACAAATAATAAAGGTGATGTTAATTTAAGAAGGTGACGACAGCGACTGACTCAATCCATTTCAGTTAGTCAGAAGCAATGTTTTTGTTGTTAAGAAGCAATGTTAAGTCATACGATGCGGATTAAGAAAGGGATTAACTGGCTATCAGCTTCTTCATCTACTGTCAGGGTTGACCGACCCATGTGTCGCGCCCAACATTCGGCCATCCTCTTTCAACCGTCTCGGCTTGATGATAAGTTCCAAGGCTTTATGAATTCAGCTACAGTTGTTGTATGTTTTGGTCCTTCACCATCTCCTATGCGCTCCACAGAATAACGGTCTCTGCCATCAGAGCTAACGATTTTGTATGGACAATATCATTAGCCACAAATAGATTTGCCTTCTTTCTCCTCAAGTTGTATGTTTTCTTCATTTCATCTTGAACTTTACCTATTTGAGCTTCGGCTGCAGCTCTTACTTCCTGCCTGCTTTTCTCGAACTTCGTAACTAACTCCTGGTGAAGAGTTTCTAATAAATTTATATCTTCTTTTTGTCGAATTTTAACTCCAACCAGTACTTCAAATGGGGACATGTTTATGGATCTTTGAAAAGTTGAATTCAGAACTCGTTGCACCTTCTCTATGTGCTTATACCAGTGGTCAGCCTTCTTCTCGGAAAGTTTCTTCAACATTGGGATGACAATTTGATGAATTCTTTCCACCTGTCTATTCGAACGTGGTACGCCAGTAGTTATTAGGTGGTGTTTAACGCCTTCAGAATCACAAAATTCTTTAAAAGCTTGTGAGGTGAACGCTGCTCCTCGATCCGTCACAATTGTAGCAGGATTCCCGAAAACCATCTACTGAGTTTTTAATTTGCTTAGCACTTCCGCTGCGTTTGTTGTTTTTGTAGGATACAGCCACACAAATTTCGAAAAACCATCGATTACTGCAAATATGTATTTGTATTGTTTACTTGTTGATTTCATTGGCCCCAAATGGTCAACATGGTAAACTGACAGAGGTGCATCTCCTTTCTCGACTGGGTTCAATAACCCCTCTTTTTTACCTCGCTTGCGCTCTGAAAGAATGCAAGGCACACAAGAATTAACGCAACGTAAAATTTTGTCATGTACATTTTTTATATAAAATTCTCTATTGAGAATATCTTCTACTTTTTTTGAGCCGATGTGTCCATTCTCATGAACGTTTCGAATAATTTCAGATTGTAAACTTTCAGGGATGACCAACAAAACCTCTCCTCTGACCTGCTATACAAAACTTGATTTTTTAGATAATACCCATCGTAATCTGGCTGCAACTGAAGTACAGTTTTTATCGCCTTTATTGTTTCATCTGAATTCTGGGACTCTTAAATAACATTTGTCAATGTCGTTTCAGCATACATTACCGGATTTCTAGAAAGTGCATCGACATGCTTCATTCTAACTCCGCTCCGATGCTCCACAGTGTAATCAAAATCCTCGAGAAACATTGCCCACCTAGCAATTTTCGGGGACAGTTCTTTTTTCTGCAAAGTTTTAGTGAACGCCTCACAGTCTGTCACCAACTTAAACTTTGTGCCCAGCAGATAAACTCTGAATTTTGTCACCGCATATATAACAGCCAAAACCTCAAGCTCGAAGCTGCAATACTTTCTCTCGGTAGGTGATGTTTTCTTACTCATGAAGTGAACAGGATGCAAAGATTCCTCATGTGGCTTTCTCTGCAACAAAATAGCTCCAAAACCGTCAATACATGCGTCTGAGTGGAGCTCAGTCAATGAATTGTGATCAAAGATTCGTAGTATGGGATTGGAAGAGAGAAGTCCTTTCAGTTGGTTCATCGCTTGCCGTTGTTCATTCCCCAAATAGAAAGGCGACTTTTCCCGGAGCATATCTGTAAGTGGTTTAGCAATTAGTGAATATTTTTGTATAAATTTTCTAAAGAATCCACTAAGTCCCAAAAAGCTTTGAATCTGCTTGAGATTAGTTGGTTCTGGGAAATTTTGAACAGCTACAACCTTAGTGGGGGATGGTTGGATCTTACCATCCTCTATAAGATGGCCCGGAAATTCGATGTGGCTTTCCAAAAAACTACACTTTTTCCAGTTTATTTGTAGGCCGTTTTCCTCTGCCGTCTTCAAAACCAATTTCAAGTTCCGCATACCCTCTGCTCTGTCCTTACCTTTAATCACAAAATCATCGACAAAGATTACCACAATTTTCATTGCCAACAGCTTCTTGAAAACGTTTTTAATGAATCGCTTGAAAGTTGCCGGCGAGATGCACAAACCAAATGGCGTTCGTACAAACTCGTATAAATCATTTCCGCTGTATATTTTCGCGACTCCTTTGCAACGGGAACATGGAAAAATCCATTGCGAAGGTCCAGTGTTGAAAATATCGATGAATCTGCACATTGATCTAGCTGCTCTTCAATCAAATCCATAGGGAAACGATCCTTAACGATTTTTTTGTTGAGTCTCCTATAGTCAATACAGACGCGCATGCTTCCGTCTTTTTTTTTTACCATAACTACTGGGCTCGGAAGTGCTGGGAACAATAATACCATTAGCAAGCCATTCATTTACCTGTTTCTCCAACTCGGCCGACTCCTTCGGGGCCAATCTTCGTGGTCTTGAATAGACTGGAATTTCATCGGTAAGTATAATTTTGGTTTCTATGGGTGTCTGGACGTTTTTTCACGGTTTATAGTTCCTAATAAGACTACTAATTTCAACTCTTTTAGATATATTTAGTTCTCCATTTAGTTCCATTTCATCGACATCGGTTATTTTTTATTTGGTTATGTTCATGATTTCATGCACCGCCTTGTCTATGCCATCTTCATTTTTCGGAACCCATTTTGAAATTATTATTCCCTCGGGGCTTACTTGCAAGACTGCGTTTTCAAGAAGTTCTCGTCCGACGATAGTTTTAACTTGAGACGCTCCATCTGAAATAACATAAAACTTGGAAAAAAATGTGTGAGGATCAATTTTAATTTGTATCTCTATAAAACCGAGTGGAACTATTTCCTTTCCGCCAAGACCAATAAGAGTTTTACAGGTCGCATTGAGTTGTGGCTTTCCTAAAATGAGATAAACTTCGTTGGTTAGAATATTTAACGAGCTACCAGTGTCAATCAAAGCCTCAAAGTTTTTATCATTTATAAACACCATTTTTTGAAAATTGTCCCCATCCCGAACAGCACTTGAATAACTTTGTTGCGGTAAAATATGAACATGAATAACTTAGTTCATATTTCTTGATGGTTTAGATGATCTTCGACTATATCAATAAATAAGTAAGAAAAGTTGGAGGCAGGAATATTGCACTTCGATATAATTATGTCTTTGATTTTAATGGATTTCGGTGTCTAGAGAATCAAATTAATTTGTGTTAAAAGGAGAAGTCTCAATAAAACAAACATGCATATTTTTGTTAATAAAACATTTTTGCTTCTCAATCTAAAGACAAATTAAAACTGAGTTAAGGACTTCTATACATTTTAAAAGAAGCGTTAAATTCAGCCTGAGTCTGAGGTGATAAAACATTGCACTAGCCTATGTAGTGGCCCGACCATTTCATACACCTATAAAGATGCCGAGGTAATAAATATGCATTGTGCGTGCCACCTGATCCGCGGTCTTCCTCTACTGCGCTGTCCTGTGGGTGTGGATTCGAAGACTTTCCGGGCCAGAGCATTGGTTTCCATGCGCTCTACGTGACCCAGCCATCTTAGTCGTTAGACTTTTACCCTTCTGGCTAAGTCTACGTCGCTTTACAGCCTGTACAGCTTGTTGTTTCATCTTCTCACACGATCACACGAAAAACTTTTCTCTCGAAGCGACCCAAGGTGCTTTCATCCGCTTTTGTCATAGTCCATGCTTTTGCACCGTATAGCAGGACGGGGATGATAAGGGTCTTATATAGCAACACTTTGGTCCCTCGAGAGAGGACTTTACCACTCAATTGCTTTCTTAGTCCAAAGAAACAGCGGTTAGCAAGAGTTATTGTGCGTTTGATCTCAGCGCTGGTGTTGTTTTCTGCGTTTACAGCGGAGCCTAGGTAGACGAAGTCCTTGACTACCTCAAAGTTACGTCTGTCGATTGTGACGTTTTGACCAAGACGTCGGTGTTGTATGTCCTTTCTAGACGACAGCATGCACTTTGTTTTGCCTCATTAACCGTTAACCCCATTTTTGCCGCCTCTGCCTCAATACTCACAAAAGCCCCATTGACATCACGCTGAGTTCTTCCGATTATGCACGATGTTAAAAAAATCACATGACAGCGCATCATCGAAAGGTTCTGTTAAGTTGTTTAAAACCTTTATGGAGCAGCGTAAATTCTCCATGGTCATCCTGCACAAACGGACTAGTTTGGCAGGGATGCCAAAACTAGACATGGCTCTATACAGTTAGTCCCTGTAGATACTGTCATATGCGGTTTTGAAATCGATGAAAAGATGTTGGATGTCGATTTGGTGTTCTGGAGTTTTTTTTTTCCAGGATCTGCCGTAATGTGAATATTTGATCGACTGTGGACTTTCCTGGTCTAAGACCACACTGATAAGGACCTATCAGGTTGTTGACGATGGGCTTTAGACCATCACATTTTACGGCAGAAAAGATTTTATAGGCGATGTTAAGTAGACTGATTCCTCTATAGTTGGTGCAGTTTAGAGGGTCTCATTTTTTCAGGATCGGGCAAACAATACTGAGGTTCCATTCATCGGGCATGTTTTCTTCCGACCATATCTTACACATAAGTTGATGCATGCTCCAGTTCGTCGTAGCCGTAATACAGTCTGCAGAAGTGGTCCTTCCATATCCTCAGCATTGACTGCGGTTCCAATATGATGCTTCCACTTTCGTATTTCCAGCCTTCGGTTCTAGGTTTATGTACCTGTGAATTTCGTTTCACCTGTTCATAAAACTTTCGAACTTTATTCCTGCTTTGAAACCTCGCAACATCTTCGACCGCACGCTCCTCATGCCCTCTTCTTTTCCTTCTGAGAAGTCGGCGTTCTTCTCGCCTCTCCTGCTCATAGAGCTCATGAGCAGCTCTTGTCCTTTTATGCAGCGCCACTTTGCGTGCCTGTCATTTGGCTCCATTTGCCTGTCGACATTCCTCATCAAACCAGGGGTTCGTTGTTGGTGGCTGTTTGAAACCAAGCACATCAGAGGCGGTTTCTCTGATTGCATCTTGGCAATGTTGCCACTGGTTTTCGATACATTGTGTTGGGGGCAGAGAACTTCGAGAGAGGTTACTAGTAACTCGTCGGAAAAGGATTTGGCGATCTCCGTTCGACGTTTTACCTTCTCCCAGCACCTCCCTGTTTTGCCTTGGGTCTGGAAATCTGAAGTGCTACCTTGGCTACAACGAGGTAGTGGTCCGAGTCGATGTTAGCTCCTCGGAAAGTTCGTTCATCCATGATGCTGTAAGCGTGTTATACTGACTATCATGATGTTTCGCCCCGCAGCAAAATCTTTGATCCTGAATCCGTTGTCGGAAGTGTTGTCGTGCAGGCTGTTTACCCGATTATTCCACTAAAGATGTCTTCCCTTTCTAGCTTCCTAGATACTGCGCATATGTTTTGTCTAAGAGCTCGAAGAACATATCTTTGGTGTTGTCGTCTTCTCTTCTGTGGGGGCGTGCGCGTAGATCAGGCTAATGTTGCAGAATTTAGCCTTGATGCGTATGGTCATGAGGCGCTCATTGATGCACCTATAGCTCAAGACTTCTTGCCTTAGTCTGATTCCAATGACGAAGCTGCATCCAAATAAGCGCTGTTGGTTTTCGTGGTAGCAGTCAACATAATAAATGTCGAAGTTTTTCATACTCTTTTTGCCCAGCCCATCTCATCGTATTTCCTGGATGGCAGTGATACATATCTGCTTTATAGCGGTCTAGGGCCTCCGCTAATTCTTCGGCCGCACGTGGTCTGTTAAGGGACCTAACATTCCACGTGCATATCCGAAGTACGTTGCCCTTTATTCGTTTGCGTTGGTTTTTAACAGTAAATACGTCCGTATCCGAGGCTTCGCAACTATGAAAGCTTTTACGTGGCCAGGAAGTCACCCCGACACGGCACAACCCCCAACCTGGAGGGCCACCTATCATAGGTCATACCTATCACCTCTGGTAAAAAAGTGCACATCAACCAGTAGGAAAAGTAGAGAGTTTTAAATATATTTTAAGTATGCGCTCTACCTAAGGCGGAAGCGATTAAAATATCGGTAGTCGTATCGTTAAATGTAAGGCTCCAACGTCAAATCAGGACTGTTATACGATTGCAGTATTTGAAAATAGCAGTAACGATTCCAAAGAAATTGCAGACCTATTTTAATCAGTATCTACGAAACATCTTACAAGTTTTCTTCAAATCGTATATCCAATGAAGAACTATACAGGATAACGGCCCAAGAATTCATAATAAATAAATTAAGAAATTAATTGGCGCAACCGTCCATTAAGAATTAGGGATTACAACTATCAACTATTCCTGTGTGCGGGTACTTTTGCCAGGGATGAAGGTGACCTACAGTTTCAAGCCCAATCCAAACGGCTTATTTGAGAAAGCACTTTTCATGACACGAATTACTCTTCTAGAATTTGTCAATTCCTCGCAAGAGGCAGTACCCGTGAAAAAAAAATGTAGGTGGCATAGGTAGTAATCGAACCCAAGACCTCTGGCATGACAGTCCAACGCACTAACTATAAAGCCCCGGGTACTTTCAGGCCGGAAATTCAATAAAACTATTATACGAAGGCGCAAGTGGAAATCTATTGGACACACACATCTAAAAGGTGTTGAGCTCTAACACATCACCGGGAACCGCACACAATGGCGCGTAGGAGTATAGTTGAAGCCCTATGATGCATAAAATAATCGTAAAATATTCGAAGTGACTTTTTTCAAACACTGCTTCTGTTAAATGAAAAGGAAAAATACGTTATATTTGCATAATGCAGCAGTCAATCTGTTAACTAAAAGCTGAAAAAACAATTGATTAAAAAATATCCGTGAAATATGTAAGTTGTTTCTTCAACTGTCCCTTTCAAGACTTAAACTCATACAGAAAGGCATTTTCACTGCTTGCCATGATCCCTCAGTATAAAATATCCAATTCTTTTCTCCATTATAAAAAATGTCCCCCGAAGCACTTGTGCTTCAAAAAAAAAAAATGCTTACTCATGTCGTACCTGGAATTTCTATTTCCATACAATTTGATTAATTTTATTCTGAAGAAGAAAAAAAAACAGTTTCTTTTTAATCCAGCCACTTTTTGTCAATTAAAAAGTTGGACCTACAGCTAACTATTTTTTTTGGACAACATTCTTATGAAAACTCGTATTGTTAAAGCAACCAACTTCGATGCCATATTCCTACTTTACCATTAGAAGCTTAAGAATTTCTAGTTTAGTGTCTTGGCTTGGTGGAAGGTTCATTTGCAAATTGCCCGAATATACACACAACACTTATAGACTACAAGAAAAACCCCATAAGAGAACATGTCTCATGTCACACGAAAATCACCCAAAAAATGTGGGTCACCCCTAGACGACCGACGACGACTATGTTCATACATATATCACGGTAACCTAGCTTTATAGGATAATATACCCAATGGTGGTGTTCGAGACGGTCGGTATGGCAGCGTTCGGTGGTGTGGTGGCAGCTTAGCGTAGCGATAGCGGCGTTAACATTTCGTGTATTCAATCTGCTTCCGTATTTGATGAAACGTAATGAATCGCAACCTAAAGACATTTTACAAAAGCCTCTTAGACAAGACGTCACACCAAAGAAAAAAAAGATAAGCTTTGAAAAAAAGAGAAAATTAAAGAAGACAAAAAACTCACATCACGATCCAGAAAAATACCAAAAAACAACCAGCACAAGCCGACAAAAAAGGAACGTTTTGTCATCCGCATATTTAATTATTTCCAAACCACCCACTTACACCCCGAACCAACTTGCGCCGTTGCCTCTGCCGTTAATACAATCGGTGGAATCAAAAACACGATTTACACTAGAATTTCACAATTTCCTCACTCCTCAGGCTGCGCTGCTCCTTTTCACCCATAAGATGACGACGAAGACCGAAAACTAGTGGCACTATGGAATGACAGACTAAACGACCAACCGTCAAAGAACTAGAACCGACAACCAACAAAAAACTGTGAACCCTATTTAAACGGGTATTAGAGTATCGGAAACTTTTTTTTTTGAGATGGTATGGTGTTCCGAGTGCAGGAGCGGTTTTATATAAAGAAAATTCAAGGCGCTTGCAAGTCGAAGTTTTAATATTCTAACGTGTACTTTTTTCTTGAGGCATTGAAATTTAGGTTGGCACTTTTTTGACTGGTGGGCATTTTGTCAGCTGTCAAGTGATTGGTTTTAAGTTTGGTTATCGGGGATACAAGTATTTTTATTTTTATATGATACAGCTGAGTTCCCGATAGTTCTTTGTGATAAGGTGTTTTCAAATATAGGCTGGGAAAGACTCTGGTATCAAAGTATAGTTTCTGAATATGTCTTGAAAGTTTCGGAAAGTACATTGTTTTTAGTGTAGAGAACGACATTTGGTGTGTTAGAAAGTTCGAAAAAATTACCTAAATCGATGTCGATAAAAGTGAATTATTTTGAATCGGTTTCAATTTTATTTTGAGTGAAAGTGAAATGTAGGAGCTATGTAGGTGATGATTTCTAAGCAAGATTATTAATATCGTCTTTTAGTTTAGCCAAATTACAAGCATAAAGTAATTGGTTTTTTTACAACTTGTTAAAAACGGAAATAATCTGTCATTTTCCGTTTTGTCAAAAGCTTGCTTTTAAGGGGTTTATAGAAATGTTCAAATACTGGTGTCGATATTTTTTTCGTTTGAGAAATATTATATTAGAAACTTCCAACCTTGCTTTTCTTCCCCCAGAATAAAATAAAATACTTTAAGACGATGATTCGGAGCATTGTGTGTAACGCGTAAGCTAAGCAATTGCAAAATATTGCTTCCCCGATAGATCGTAACATTTTTTGATAGGGCTGTAACTTTTGTCAAAACAGATCTTGAGTACATGTTTTGGAGTGTTTGATGAAGCCGACGACTTCAGGTTTTTCAACATTATTTGTGAAAAGTCGGTTTCCACGTGGATGGCATAATTTAGTGCTTTACTTGCCTAAAAATTATTTTTCTTAAAATTCCTTTAAACACTTTTCAGTTCGCTGTAGTACCCAAACAACAGAAACCTGACAAATTCAGAAATTGACCAACATTTACAACAGATGGACGAAACAATAAAACGAACGATGGAACGGACAATACCAAAGTACAAAGAACGTGACCAAATAGACGCTTACAGAAACGCGTCTATTGACGCAATACGTAAGCACAAGAGTGCCTTACTGACAAGACTCAAAAACTTGTACAGACGACTTACAAACCCATACAACTTGGGGGTTAGGACACTGAAGTCATTAATAAAAAATGTCAATCTGTTGAATAAGGAGAACTACAGGTTATCAATTAACAAGTACTGGGACCGTAATTACATTGACCCTAGTATGTTCCCTAAAACCAACAAGATATTCAGGAAAAAGGACGATAATGACCTTCCGTGTCTGAAACTTCAAAGAACTGAAGAAAAGAGGGACGTACTCACGACAACGCAAATAGATCCAGAAGAAGTCATCTTTGACGATGACTTTTATATAATTGAAGATCCGAAGGAAAAGTTGGAGGCGGTGGGAGCTGCTTTCTAGCAAGTGTACAAGGTAAATGTTAGCATTTGCCCCAACCACGACCTGGAAAACAGAGCCCTACTTAATCACTTTTACCTTCGAAATGATATGACACAATGGCGATCTGAGAACCGCGGTTTCATGCGGTTCAATGACGATTCCTTGGCAAATGCCATAATCGCCGAGCAAACGGGACCAAGTCCCTTGTTAGTGACCAAGGTTGAGCTTCAGCTCATCTTCAATTCAATAAAAAACAAAAAGTCGGCAAGTGTCGATGGTATATCCAACGTTGTGCTAAGACATTTACCGACGGAAGCAATTGACATTTACACCACACTCTTCAACAATGCACTGAATAATTCATATTATCCAATGCATTGGAAGACCGCTGTGGTTCATCCTCTCCTGAAAAAGGGAAAGGACAACTCCAACCCGTCAAATCTTCGGTCGATAAGTCTTCTTCCGAGCATCAGCAAAGTTTTCGAAAAGATCATTAATAGGGCTCTGACTAAGTGGGCTGCGGACAACAAAATAATTCCGGATAAACAGTTCAGGTTCAAGGCGGGTCATGACACAATTCATGCTGCGTCTAAGCTCGTTTCTGATATCCAATAGAATAAATCAAAACAACAATGCACAGGTGCTGTTCTGGTTGATTTGGAAAAGGCCTTTGACACCGTATGGTTAGAGGGTCTTTACCTAAAACTGAGCAGGCTTGGCATAAGCAAGCCATTGTTGTATATACTTTATGATATGCTTAACGGTAGAAAGTTTGTTGTCAAAAGTGGCAATGTAATTTCTACCACCAAATTCTCAATTAAAAATGGTCTTCAACAGGGAGCGATGAATTCGCCGATTCTCTTTAGCATTTACGACGATCTAATTGCGTAAAGAACGGCCCTAAAGGTTGAGTTTATTAGAATTCTCTTGCAGCGTGATTTCGACAAGATTCAGCGATATTGCAAAGACTGCAAAATAAATGTCCCGAAGTCGGAGACTTCTGTTCCGGACTCCGTTGGCTAGGGCCACGAGGGATACGTGCAAGAATTGGCGCAAGATGGTCATCGTTGATCTTCACGGGCAGCCATTAGCGAGCAAAAGTGTAGTGAAGTACCTCGGTATCTGGTTAGATCAATATTTATATTTCGACAGGCATATAAATGCTGCTCTGACCAGGGCCAGAGGAGCCTTCGCTCTGACGAAACGGCTTTTTTTTAGTAGTCGGCTTGACCCCAGAGTGAAGGTAATTTGCTACATGGCCCTCATACGGCCAATAATCGTTTATGGTTGTCCTGTATGGTTCAACGTGTCCCCTTATCAGATGGAGAAGTTTCGGGTGTTCGAGTGGCAGTTCTAACGACGCTGTACCGGCTTATATCGAAAAGACGAATCTTCTTATGTGCATTACTGTTCCAACGAGGTCCTGTACAACGGGCCTCGAATCAACAGAATTGATAATTTCGTGATAAAACTCGTTCGAGGTCACATTGCAAGAGCTATGTCTTCGACCAACAGTTTAATTTTCGGGGCGTTCTATCCGAACGACGAGTATTTTGAAAGTGCACGCTTGAGCGGCTTCATTTCACCAAAGGCATTCCTCTTTTAAGACAAATGCGGTCTGACACAGGATAGATGGGCAGTTCCGTTAATCTACCACGTCAGACGAAGAACCGTTTGCGACTCCCGTACAATTGGGACGTCATGGCACAAGGCGGAGCAGAGCTCCTTCGGTTCAGTAGGGCTGTGTCTGAACGGGACCGAACTGGTAGTGTAAAGCAGAAGAACCAGTTTTGGTGGCACTTGATAGTGGGTAGTCGGGATGGGGTTTTAAGCCTTGGCCGTCTAATAGTTAAAGGGTTAAGTTTTAAGTAAAATAGGCATGGTTTCACAAAAAGAAAAAGAAAAAAAATACAAACAAAAGAAATACAAAAAAGCATTAAAAAAAAACATGAAATAAGTAAAAATTAATTTAAAAAAAAAATAAGAAAAAGACAAGAAAATATGAAAAACGAAAAATTTTCGAAAGTTAGATTTGCTGCTGTGGTTGTTCTAGTTTTAAGTAGTTTAGAGGTAGAATAGGTATTTTAAGTTAGCTTTAAGTTTTTTTTTAAGCACCTTATTTTAAGTAGTTTGTAAGTAAAAACATAAAAGGATCTTGATAACAGTTTTTTTTTTTTCAAAAATTTCTAATGACTAAAAAAATATATAAAATTGAAGTAAAATAGATGTTAGGGCCGAAAGGTATTAGTAGTTAGGGTTATAGTTTAACTTAGATTGTCCGTATGGGACCATTAAGTTAGTTGTAAGTTATGGATAATTAGGTTTGTTTTATGAATTTCTGTCTAGCTTTAAGATAGGTTTAAGAATGAATTAATAAAAATGAATAAAAAAAAAGAAATAAAAAAAAATTGCGTTGGACTGTCACGAACGAGGTCTTGGTTTCGATCCCTCCCTGTGCCACCTAATTTTTATTTTGCGAGGATTTGGCATATCTTCTTAGAGTAATTCTTGTCATGAAAAGTGCTGTCTCAAATTAGCAGGGATTGGATTCAAAGACTTTCCGGGCTGGAGCGTTGATGTCCATCCGCTCTACATGACCTAGCCATCTAAGCCGTTGGACTTTAAATCTGCTAACTAGGTCAGTGTCGCTGTACAGCCCGTACAGTTCGTCGTTATATCTTCTCCTCCATTCTCAATCTATGCGTACGGGACCGAAAATCACCCGAAGAATTTTTCTCTCAAAGCATCGTAAGACGCTCTTATCTTTCTTTGACAGGGTCCAGGCCTCAGCGCCATAAATGAGAACCGGGATGTTGAGTGTCTTATAGATAGTGATTTTAGATGCTCGAGAGAGGACTTTACTTCTTAATTGCCAAAGAAGCAGCGATTTTTTTCTTCGTTTGATTTCAGCGCTGGTGTCGTTGTCTGTATTAATAGCGGTGCCTAGGTAGACAAAGTCCTTAACTACCTCAAAGTTATAGCTATCCATGGTGACGTTTAGTCCAAGACGTCGTTGTCCAGTGTCCTTTTTTGATGACAGCATATACTTGGTCTTGCCCTCATTGGAAACTAAACCCATCTTCTCCGCTTTCGTCACTATGATCAATGCTGACATCACGCTTTGATCTTCCAATTATGTCAATATCATCTGCGTATCCGAGTAATTGGATGGACCTTTGGAAGATTGTGCCTCTAGTGTTGACGGTTGAGTTTTGCAAACCATTTTTGACATCAAATGCATCGGTAAGATCATTTCGGACCTTGATAGAGCAGCGTGCATTCTCCATCGTCATTCTGCACAAACGGATAAGTTTGACAGGGATGCCAAAACTAGACATTGCTCTGTAGAGCTCTTTTCTTATGTATCGGGCACACTATTCTGAGATTCCACTCATCGGGAATGCTTTCTTCCGACCACATTTTGCAGATGAGTTGGTGCATACTCTGTTGATAAGGCACTGCTCATAAGTGTTGTCCAAGAGCTCTTAGAATATGTCTTTGGTGTCTTCATCTTTCTCCTCTGTTGGGGCATGCGCGCATATTACATGCCTGGGCTTCGAAAATGTCGAAGAAGCCCTATAAGGTGTTCACTAAGTAATTCAACCTTACGGGAACTGTAGACGCCACCGTTAGTTCCATCTCGAGAATTCGTCCGCTGCCGCGTGGATAAGGAGAGGTGCTTTATATCCTCAGCACTCCTTCTTTAAATATCCGTCTTCTGATACGCACTTTTCCTCCACAACCATAGCTTAAGTTCTTTTTTGTTAAAGTTAGATTAAGAATTAGCTTTCGCTGAGCTTAGTAAATGGGGGCTTTACGCCCACTAAAATAAAATTAAATTAAAAATTATACAGAACGGTTAAGATTTCAATGTGGGTTGTTTTTTTCCAAACGCCCTTTAGACCCTAATAGGGCCCTATTTGTCAACTAAATACACCCATATAAACTGTTATCCCAAAGATAAAGTTTCTCACGTTTTTCGATTTTGTCGTTAGGCCGCGTGCACCAATGGTAAGCATACAAAACGACTTTTCATCGGTCCTCAACTCCGCAAATGTGTAATGGAATAGTAATGAAATGTGTCAATAATTAATTGAATTTAATTAAAAATAAAAGAAACTAACAAAAATAAAATCAAACAAAACAAAGATACATTTGGATTCAGATTTGAATTCTGCTTTTAGTAAGTAAAGTGGAAGACCTGATGCTTTAGAACATCATCCATAGAATCGAAACAAAGCCCAAAAGACTCCGGCACCCACCAACAAGAAACAATGTTTTGACTTCTCTGAAGGTAAATACACGAATTTTCTATTAAATTTTAGTACAATCTCTTGTCGTTGGTCGTCGCAGTAGTCGTAGTCGTCGTCAACAGCCGCCGCCGACTGCCGAGTGTTGCACTTAATTAAGATGGATCCGTGTCAGCATCTGGAATTAGTATAAGGTCATCCCATGATGGGGGATGCAAAATAATGGCAAAATGGTAGAATGGTATAAAATGCCTTTGGGAATTTCTCTCTTAACCTTAACTTTGATCCCGAAATGTATAAAGGTTTCTCTGTGTATGCAGTTGCACGATAGTTCTGTTTGGGCTTGTATGCCGATTGCCCCGTACCTATGGATGGAATGACGATGCATGGTTAAAGTTTGGAACGCACGTCGTCGTTCGTCGTTGTGAGTCACAACAGCCACGACAATTTTAGTAAAAGTGCAAGAAGTTACTTTTTTTGCAATTAACCTAGTTCCCAGGGTGGCTAGTTATGCATGCAGCCGCACAGAAGCCATGGAATCCAATAATTGTGGGTGGGAACACTATACCTACCCATACTTAGGTGCTCATCAGAGCCATCTGGCTAACTAAGTAGGAACATGTCCAGCTGAGCAATCAACTTGACATTTGCGATTATTTGACAAAATGAAAGTGCTTCTTGAGTTGCGATTATGGAGACGCCACACGGGCGTGGAGTGTGTTTGATGATTTTAATCTCACCAAAGGTTACCCCATACTCGCCCCATACTCGAAGACAGAAGACAAGGAGTAATGTCATTCGCGATTCAATTGAATTCTGCTGGCGGTAAGATGATGAAGATAATGATGGATCATCAGCCATTAAAGGTACAAGAGAGTGGTATAGGTTAAGGCAATCCAATGCCGCCAGCAGCGTCAGCCACCAACTACACCTGGCAGCAGTCGTCGACCGGGGCTCGAGTTCTGACTCTGGTTTCAGCTCCGGCTCCATTGAAGGGGAAATTATTGGTTGGGAGATGATTTTAATGGAAAATTGATTCATTGGTGGCAAATTATATGGAAGAGGAATGAAAGTGGTTTCAATTTTTATACGATGCGGGGGAATTAGTCAAGGTTTCTCGCTTGATTGCCTGCCTGACATTGTTGCATGATGAAATCAAAATTATAATTCTCACGATATAATTTAATAAAAGGAATCGTTTTTGAGGTCAAGTTCTGTTTTTTCTGTTTTTGTTTCTATTTATGTTTTGTGATACCTTTGGAAGGATGGTTTATGTGAGGAGCCAGTGGCATTTTTAAGAGCGACTTCGCAAAACCGAATTCGCACACTCAGATTTTAATAATTCTTGCCTCCAGTTAACCTTGTCAATGTTTGTTCCTCTTCTTCTTCTACTTCTGGGAACTTGTAGAATTATTCTAAATTGTATCACTCTAAATAATTGATCTTGGAGGATGTTTGATCTTGTGGGAACTTCATTAGATAGAAGTTGCGGGCAATCTTCGTTTTGAGATCAGTCATTAAGAAATTTAGCAACTATTATAACTTAATCGATTTGAATGTGTTCATTTTCGCACTTAAACTTTGATTAAGTTATTAAAAGATTAGTGTTTTCATTCTGACTGAGTCCATTGGTCTTTTATATAAATATTTCTCTTTTATTAAATACGAATGAGGAATATTTATATTTTTGTTCTTAACAATTTAAAGACACAAAAATACTGATGGATTGGATTAACAGGAAGTAAAATATATTTATTTATATGGGCTTAGGAGTCCTTTGTCTAGGTTTGTGGTTACGCTGTTTTATATGAAATGCTGTTAAAAGATTTACGATTTTATTTTTTTAACTTTTGCAAAAATGCTTTACGCACTATGAGAGTTATTCGTACATCACCGTGTGCCTGACTCAGCGAAGGAGACTTCAAAATTGTCACGATGTCAAGGGATTGCTTCCGCATTACTTCGAGGTGCAATACTTGCCAAGGTGGGTGATTTCGTTTCATCAACTGGCTCCTCTGGTCTCTTTTATCTCACGATCTGGGTCAAGTATGAGCCTTATCGTTATCCGTTAGCAAGCATGTTTTCCGGTCTACTATCACTCATAACTCAGTTTAGTTAATAATGAAGGTGATCTTTTGCATTCGAAGACAGTCTCCGTATTGGCAGGAGATACTTCATTGATTGACCAGTACAGGCTATCTTTCCGTACAGAGACGCGTACCTGTACCGATGTCATCTGTTTTCCGTACTTTTCTAGATTTATTGTGTCAGCCCATATCTCACTTCCGAAGTCATTAACAACTTTCGCTTGCTTCCTTGGTCCATCTATGTTTGCCTTCACTCTGTTTAGAAATTATGTCACTAATGGTTGCACGTTCTGCAACCGACCGTAGTTGTCCCAGAACCTTAACAATGTGTTGTTTCCGTATTCTCCGGTATTAAAAGGCGTCCTTGCTCATTTTGGTTTCGATATAACGCGGAAGTTGATAAGCTTTCGATGTTCAAATGGCAGACGTGTGCATTCAAGAGGACACAAGCGTTCACAAGTTTTTCTCAAAACCCACCTCTGTCTATCAACTCCTACTCTCACATCCCCGCGGTGAACATCGGGTGCCTAGTACCTCAACTGGAGATTGGGTTCTAACCCCAGTGGAAAGTTGTTGGGGTAGTTGTTGGGGTAGTAAACGAGAGAGGGGGGAGAGGTGTTTCCACTAAGGAACCTCTCCTTACCCAGACGGCAGCGGAGAAATTCCCGAGATGGAATCTCGAATGTTAGGTCCCTTAACGGACTACGTGCTGCCGAAGAATCAGCGGAGGCCCTAGATTGCTAGAAAGCAGACATCACCGCCATCTAGGAAATACGATGGGGTGGGCCGGGCCGGTCAAAAAGAGGATACAAAACTACGACATTTACTATGGTGACTGCTACCATGAAAACCAACAGCGCTTATTTGGATGCGGCTTCGTCATTGGAGCCAGACTTAGTCAAGGAGTCTTGAGCTATAGGTGCACCAATGAGCGCCTCATGACCATACGCATCAAGGCTGAATTCGGCAAAATTATGAGCGCACGCCCCCACAGAAGAGAAAGACGACAACACCAAAGATATGTTCTTCGAGCTCCTAGGCAACACATATGAGCAGTGTCCTAGCTACGATATTAAAATAGTCCTGGGAAATTTTAATGCCAAGCTAGGAAGGGGAGAAGACTTTGGTGGAATAATCGGGAAGAACAGCCTGCACGACAACACTTCGAGTTCATAGATTTTGTGCGGGGCAAAACGTCATGATAGCCAGTACGCGTTTTCCACACCTCAACATCCACAAAGGTACTACGACTTCAATCAATCTACCGTCAACCAGATTGACCATATTGCGGCCAAGGTAGCACTTCAGATTTCCAGACCCAAGGCAAAACAGGGAGGTGCTGGGAGAAGGTAAAACGTCGAACGGAGATCGCCAAATCCTTTTTCCAACGAGTTACAAGTAACCTTTCTCGAAGTTCTCTACCGTCAACACAATATATCGAAAACCAGTGGCAACATTGCTAAGATGCAATCAGAGAAGCCGCCTCTAATGTGCTGGGTCTTAAGCAGCCACCAAGAAGAAACTCCTGGTTTGATGAGGAATGTCGGCAGGCAAATGCAGCCAAACAACAGGCACGCAAAGCTGCGCTGTATAAAAGGACGAGAGCTACTCATGAGCTCTATCAGCAGGAGAGGCGAGAGGAATGCCGACTTCTCAGAAGGAAAAAGAGAGGGCATGAGAATCGTGCGGTTGAACATGTTGAGAGGTTTTAAAGCAGGAATGAAGTTCGAAAGTTTTATGAACAGGTGAAACGAAATTCACAGGTACATAAACCTGGAACCAAAGGCTTCAAAGACGAAAGTGGAAACATCATAGTGGAACCGCAGTCAATGCTGAGGATATATGGAAGGACCACTTCTGCGGACTGTATAACGGCGACGACGAACTAAATTCCACTGTCAGGCAGGATGATCTATTCAACATAGACGACGAAATCCAACAATCCCGTCCTCCCGACTTAAACGGAGTAAAGATTGCCATATCTTAGATAAAGTTTAATAAAGCCACTGGAGCGGATAGCTTGAATCCTGAGCTCTTTATAGCAGCTGGAGATAAGTTGGTTAGGAGCATGCACCAACTTATCTGTAAGATATGGTCGGAAAAAAAGCATGCCCGATGATTGGAACCTCAGTATTGTTTACCCGATCCTGAAAAAAGGAGACCGTCTAAACTGCACCAACTATAGTGGAATCAGTATTCTTAACATCGCCTATAAAATTTTCTCTGCCGTAATATGTGAACATCTAAAGCCCATCGTCAACAACCTGATAGGTCATTATCAGTGTGATTTAAGACCATTAAAGTCCACAGTTTATTAAATATTCACATTACGGCAGATCCTGGAAAAAACCCAAGAACACCAAATCGACACCCACCATCTTTTAATCGATTTTAAGGACGCATATGACAGCATCGACAGGGGTTAGCTGTATTGAGATATGTCTAGTTTTAGCAACCCTGCCAAACTCGTCCGTTTGTGCAGAATGACCATCTAGAATTCACGCTGCTCCATAAAGTTTGGAAACAACTTAACAGAACCATTCGATTTCAAAAAATGTTTTAGACAAGGTGATGCGCTGTCATATGGTTTTTTTAACATCGTGCTTGAAAGAATAGGACAGAGCTCACACGTCAACACTAGAGGCACTTTCTTATGATGATATTGAGATAACCGGAAGAACTCAACGGCCGTGCTACGGTCCCGTATGCATCGAAAGGGACTGGAGGAAAAGATGCAACGACGAGCTATAAGGGCTGTACAGCGGCGTAGACCTAGCCAGAAGGGTAAAAGTCCAACGACTAAGATGGCTGGGTCACGTAGAGCGCATGGAAACCAATGCTCTGGCCCGAAAAGTGTTCGAATCCACACCCACAGGACAGCGCAGTAGAGGAAGGCCGCGAATCAGGTGGCGCGCACAAGTGGAAGGTTAACTCACCCAACTTGGAGCGCGAAACTGGAGATATCTAGCTAGGGACCGAGCTAGATATAGAAGTTTGTTGGGTGAGGCCCTAGTTCACACAGGTCTGTAGCGCCACCTTAATTAAGTAAGTATAAGATAAGCTTTTGATTCGGTTTTTTCAATGGCCAGGGGCCAGGTCCAGTGACCCTGGAAACAATCGGTTGGGATTGCTTAACCTGTCCCTAGCAACACTAGAGAATAATTGGTTGGCTTCAGCCATGTCCGTGGTACACTTTTTACGTTCCCTGTCCATAGCCGAAAAACCAGTGAACAAATGGGTGTTTTAGCCTGTCGTTGATACACTTAAGAAAATGTGGATGACAGAATAAATGGAGTAAAGGAGGAGGGTATTGCGGGACCCAAAAAGAAAGAGAGGCATAAGTCGTAGGGCTGGAAATTAATTCCGGCAACACAAAAATTATAAGCCTCGGAACCCGACCATCCTCTCAAACAAATATTTCCTCACAACCGGTGGAAAAAGTGGAGAGCTTTCAATACCTTGGAAGTATTGTCTCCATTGAAGGTGGAACTGAACAAGACGTCATCTGCCGTATCGGCAAAGCAAAAGCGGCGTTCGGTATGTTGTCGCAAATTTGGAGAAATAATTCTATTAGCTTAAGAGAAACGCTGCAACTGCTTCGCACAAATGTCGAATCTGTGCTTCTCTATATGGGTGTAGCACCTGGAAGGTTACTTCAGCCATTACAAGAAAGCTGCAAACCTTCGTGAACAGATGTCTTCGCAACATTCTAAAGATTTTCTGGCCTAACCGAATATCCAATGAGTTTCTTCACAGAAAAACAGGCCAGTAACCTATAGCCTCTTGACAATGGACTAGACATACACTTTGAAAAGGTATCAACTGCATTGCAGGCCGATTAATGTAGTGGAATCCACTCACACAAGATGAAAGAAGAGCTGGACGACCGAAAAGCACATGGATAGTTGAGGAGGAATCAGCGTCACTAGGCAAGAGCTAGAGGGAGTTGAAACACATCTCCGGAAACCGCACACGATGGCGCGTAGGCATAGAAGAGGCCATATGTCCGTTAAGGGATTTCCACCGAAAAAAAAATCACTGCTGCATCGGTTGGTGTTATTTTTTTTGTCTAAGGTTCGGGTGGATAGAGGATAAGTTTGACACTTCATTAGAAAATAAAAGGGTTGCATTTTGTAGCCAATTCTATTTTATTGGTAATAAGCAAAATGTTGCAGCTCGCTTTGAAAAAAAAAACGGAAAGTCCATTATTTTCTTTTTCATGAAGATGATCAGACATTTGACACCAATATTTTCCCTCCTTGAAGACCTTTCAGAATATGTCTATAACCACTTCTTTAATTTAATTTTTTAAAAGAAAAAAAAGTTTCTAAACGTATTTAATTATAACTTTTACCAAAATCTTTTACCAAAAATTACCAACTTTAAAATTACTCCCCGGAAACTAGAACCTAAACTTCTGCGCCTATTCTAAAAGTACTGCTTCCGATTTGATTGAAGACATTCATTAAAAATCTGATTATCTACTAGAATAGTGCGCTACCGTTACACAAATTAAAATGATTGAAAATTCCTGCACATAATCATTGAAGATTCCAAAAGAAAGTATTGTTCCAATCGGGAAACGACGACGATGGAGAGGGAAACGCCAATTACTTACCGTCCTCGACTTCAATTCAATGATGACGATGACTAAAAATCTACCCAACCATGATGGTCAAGTCAAGGTCCATGACTTATTGTTGCAGAAAGAAATCAAAATTCCAATTGTGGTCACATCGAAGTCCTGCGCTGGAGTGCACAGAAGTAATCCAATCTTCAAATAAATGGAATTCTTCTGTCAAATCAAGTTCGAGAACACCAGAAACCACCAATTGTTCAGATGCTATGGCTTGAAATTGAAGTTGAAGTTGCACTGCACTGCAATGCGCAAATAAAAATATTTTCCTTAATGAAACCAAGAAACTTCATACAACCATCATCATCGAAAGGTCTAGATATTTTGGTTCTGTGTTTGCTAAGAACTCCAGAGGAGTTAAAGGTAGATGGTGCTTCGCATTACTGCTTCCCTCCTTCAAACCAAAATCCATTTGATGATAGTGGCGTCTTTGGTTACCCTTAAAAACCAATGTTATGTGTATGGCGTCAGGAACAACATTGTGATTGTGATTCACAGCAATTTGACCCCACGATGGTGCGGACGGACGAACCATCGAACGGATGGAGAAACAAACGTACGTACCAACCAACGACGACGACGCGGACGTACGAACCAACAAACGCGGATAGATAGATATGAGCTATAAGATTGCTGGCCATAGCTTAAATGATTTCCTCATTGGGCAAGGTTACCCTCTCCCGAATCGGAGTGCCGCTGCGCCACCGTGATTTTTGTCCATTTGCGTAGCGCGAACAGCTTCAACTTTAGTTTCAGTTACAAGCTACAGCTACAGCGCACCACCGGAAAACGGTGCTAATAATGACTGCAGCAGCTTCAAGAGAATGGGTGATGCGGTGGTGGTGGTCTTTATGGTTCTTTATGGACTCTTTTTGATCCTCCTTGCCGGATTCCGATGTGGAGTAGAGGCCTATAGCCGATCTGAGAGGAAGGAACCCAATACAAAAGATGATTATAGGTTTTGCAACTGGTGGTCAGCTGGCACGCAAGCCTAGGTATTGTTCTGACTATATGCTGGCTGTCGAATCTGCGATACTTATCGACGTAAATATTTGCTTATTTCATAATAATTGGCAATTGAATGTCGACTCTTCGTCTCTGATCTGGGGCCGGACGGACGGGGAGACTGAGAGTGCTGTAATGGCTAGAAGCGGAGGTATAGGAAGCTAGCAGCCGCTAAGAGCAAGGGTTTTTATTTACAGATTCTGTTGTAAGTTGGTGTGGTTTTTGGTCTTTGGTTTGCAGAATGGCATGATGCCATTTTCTGTAGCTTACCTGAAGCGCTAGAAGACCAAGAGAGAGAGATATGCCAAAGGAAAGTAAAAGACACGAATGAGAAATAAATTGAACAAATACTTTGGTTTTTTTTCTTAAGACCGTTAAGCTTAGGTTTTTTTCCATCTTACAAAGTGAAGAAAGATAGTTTTGAGATATTAGCAACTGCGACTTTGTCTTCGACTGCGAATGCAACTGAGATGGAGATGAGGCTTTTAGTTTTTGTTAATGGCGTAATGGAATGCAAATGTCATGAATCATTTAACATGCAACATTGTACTCGTAGTCGTAAGGAAAGAATTAGTTTTGAAACTTATTTTACAGATGCATGATAAGAGGCTTGAAAAACATGGCAATCATCATCATACCATTTTATAAATTTAACTTTATTTAGTATTTTAAAGTAGGTACTTATGTTTGTCTATAATCTAATCAATCAGATTTAAAACAAATTTAAAACATTTGAGGCGATTTAAACAAAAATGTTTGAATCTATTAAAGATGTGTCACGATTTTTTAAGGAAGTTGTTAACAGGGGCTTGAAACCTATGGGAGGAAATATGTTATCTATAGATCAATGTTTATTAGATGTTGAAAAGTTGTCCATTTGTACTTTCAAAAAGATTCCCAAAATTGAAAAACAAAATTAAAAGATCGAAAAGTTATTAAATGGTTAATATGGCCTTAATTAGTCGTTAATTAGTCTTAAGTATAAGTACTGACAATTTTGAATTTGTCTTTCCATGTATAACGTTCAACCCTAAAAATCTAACAAATTTATGGTTATGATTTGTTAGTTTTTAGTTTATTAACAGTTAATTAGCAGTAAATTAATCTATCCTATCATTTTATTATAATATGTATAAATAAAACGGTTCGGTAAAAAATCAAAAGGGCGTATGATAGATGGTTAGGTAAGTTTTTTAATTTCTGTAATTAGACCACAAACTCTACTCTTATTTACTTTCTTAAGGTGGCGCTTCAGTCTGGGACGGCTCTGGTGCCTTAACCAACAAGTGTCCCTAACTAGCTGTCTTCAGTTTCACACGTCCTACGTGCTACACATGCATTGCGGTCTTCCTCTACAGCGCTGCGTTGCTGTCTCTCGGGACCGGATTCGTAGACCTTCCGGGCTGGAGCATTGATGCCATTCTTCATGACACTCTTATTCTTTGGGCAAGTTCTGTATTGCTCTACAGTCCGTAAAGTTCGTGGTTGTATATTCTCCTCCATTCTAAATCCATGCAGAACATTCTAAATTCCAGGAGAACATTTTGTCCAAGACGTCGTCGTTCAACGAGCTTTCTTGATAAGAGAATATACACGGCAATGTCAGGGATGGAGGGGACCTACAGTTCCAGTCTAAGAAAATGCGGCAATTTGGTTAAAATGTTTAAGGTCAGGAATACAATAGACTATTTCATCAGTTACAAATAATTGTTGAAAAAGGATGAAGCATGAAACATTGCAACGATGTTCGAGTTACGTAATTGAGAAAGTGATGTTATGTCACCAGACACAGTGTGAGCACTAGGAAAGGGAGAGAGAGGCTAGAAGGAGGAGTCGGTGCACATTGGATTTGAATTTCTGAATATTGCAATGGCTCAGAAAGACAGAGTGTGGCAAAGCATTCCACATTCGCATAGTACGGCTAAAGAACGAATCTCTGTACTTGACAGTACGACCGAAGTTGGGCTCGAGGGTATATTGATGAGCAATACTAAAAGCACGAATATTACGGTTGAGCTGTTTAAGGGGAGGAATGCAACTGGCTGTTTATCTAGAGCATAAACCGTTAAAATAACATTAAAAGAGGGTGAGACAGGAAACATTTCAACGATGTTCAAGCGTCGTTAATGATCTTATGATGGTAATATCACTAAACAATGTGAATGCTTTACGTTCAATATTGTCCAAGAGGCTTAAAAAGTTGCAGGAGCACAAGCCCAGATATGGGAGTTATGCTCAAGCTTTGGACGTACATATATAAGTCTTGTAGATAACAGCCAGATCAGAGGAGGAGAAAAACTTCTTGCATTGCCTTATAAAACTCAAACATCTTGCGACATTTTTGGCGACATCGCGTATGTGATCGTTCCACAAAAGGTGGTTGGTGATACACATACCGAGAATATCAAGATTTTCAGTCTCCTTGATGCAAGTGCCATCTATGGATAATGGCAAAGGGGGTATATCTCGCTTTAACGATACAAAACAGCATTGAGTTTTCGAAGCATTAAATTCCAAGCGGCTTTCTATTCCTCATTACACAATGCTGTCTAGGTCAGAATTTAATGAGCTCATCGTATTTTGTCGTTGCAGTTCTACATCCGAAGAAGAGGGGTTTGATTCTGTTAACGAATATAAAAAGCTGAGAGTACTATCGCGAGCGAAACCATGTATTGGATTAGAAGTTGCAGACAGGAGATCATTAATATAAATGAGAAAGAGTGTTGGAGATAGAACAGAGCCCTGGGGCACACCAGCATTTATTTCGTGGTTTTTGGACTTGAACCCATCCACTTCTACTTGTAGTAATGGATCCGAAGGGTAATTACCAATCCAATGAAGGAGCGATTCATGAAAACCGAAAACACGCATTTTCGATATAAAAGCCTGAAATGCTTTTGAAATATCAAGTGCAATAATCTTACTTTCTCCAAGGCGGTGTAAGGATTTGCTCCACTGTTCGGTGAGATGAACCATGAGATCAGCAGTGGACCTATTCTTGCGGAAACCGTACTGTCGGTCATTAAGAAGCTTTCGATTATTGTAAGCGACTTTAAAAAAAAGACAACGTAATAATTAAAATTTGCTAGTAACACATAGAGCCTTGACTACGGGTACAAGTAGTTCCAGGGTCCAGCAGTAAGCTTTTGATTTAACGTTTACGATAAACTTATTTTGGCGCTTGCGATAAATTGGCGGGATGGGCTCGACATCTTGTGGGCTATCTCACATCCCATATAATACAAAAAATAATTTAAATACCTTATTAATGCTTTGTCAAACGTTCTGAAAAATCAAAGTTTTCGGGAAAACTAAAGAAACTTCTCCGAAAATTTTGTTTACAAAAATTTACGATTCAGACGAATATTCGCTTTCTTAACTCAACTGACTTCTACCGAAAATATATTAATGTTAAAATTTAATTCTGATAAACTTCTAGAATAACAATTTAGTGAACTGAGATAAAATTGATTCGGGACAGAATCCGAAAACCTATACAACTGCATAAATACTTTAAAAATTGTATTGATCCAAAATAGGTTGTCCAGCTCTTCTTCCTTCTTGTCCAATCCATTGCCACTTACGTCTTCGTATTATAGATTCTTTAAGTTTCTGACCTGTCCTTCTATGAAGGACCTCATTTGAAATACGGTTTGGTAAGAAAATCCTTAGGATGTTGCGAAGACATCTATTTACGAAGGTTTGTAGCTTTCTTGTTATGGCTGAAGTAACCTGCCAAGTCCTGCACCCATAAAGAAGCACAGATTCGACATTTGGGCGAAACAGTCGTAGCTTTGTTCTTAAGCTGATAGAGTTATTCCTCCCAATTTTTGACAGCATACCGAAAGCCGCTTTTGCTTTGTCTATGCGGCATCATATGCTTCATTAATAATAGCAATTAGTCTGTGATGCCTCTCCTCCGCAAAGCTAACCAGATATACTCCCTGTTAACGCTTTCAAAGGACTTCTCGAAGTCAACAGGTGTAGTGGTGGTCGATATTCAACGCACTGTTCAATAACGATCCGCAGCGTGTTAATATGATCAATACAGGAGTATCCAACGAGGAATCCTTCTTGTTCGGCATCGGTGCGGCCTCAAGGTGTTCTCAGTATGACTTCTGTTACTATTTTGGAAACGGCAGGTAAAACGCAAGTTCCTCTCCAGTTTTCGCACTTTGTAAGATCTTCTTATTTTGGAAGCTTGACGATAATTTCCTTCTTTCACTCATGGGGGAAGCTTTCGGTGGGTCCGTCTTCTTTTATGAGCGGATGAAGCAGTTCGCTTGATGACGTTGGCCCTGCTTGTAAAAACTTTGCGGGAATTAATTCAAGTCCTATCTCTTTGTTGTTCTTAAGTGCTTTAATTGCGACAACGATCTCATCTTTACTGGAAGGTGCCAAGCGGATTCGGGGATTAGTTTCTTCAGGCGTTTCAGAAAGTATCGGCTGCACGTTGTTTGCAAACACTCGGTTTAAAACCAAGAAAACCGAGGTTCTTTCCACCTTTTGACTTGCTCATCCACCGAACTTACCACAGTATCGTCTACTTCTTTAACCAGGTGTTGCTTTGAGCTGTGTGTACCGGTCAGCTCTTTTTGGGTATTCTGTAAACGGTCCTGCTGTCGCATCTGTCTGCAGCATCTTCTGCTTCTTGCGCCAATGCGTTGATGTTGTTACGCATGTCGGGGCGCACACTGCCCGAACTGTTTGCGTTCGTTGATCTTGCCCAAGATTCTTCTGAAAGTCAAGTGTTGTTGCTTCCTTCTTTCTGACCAACTATTCTGTCATCACCTAAAATGAAAACATTTTTCACAGCATTCCAATGGTGTTCTATGTCGTCATGCACTGTGCTGCTGATTGTTCTCATTTCATTAGTAGGGTCCTTTAGTATGGCGATGTTGTATTTGAGGGCTCGTGTTGTTCCGTAGCGCGTCTGGTAGCTCTATTCAGAAATGGCATATGTATATAAGAAAATGAAGATCACATATTTGTTCTGACAGCTTTTTAGGTATCAATTTGACATTTCACATTCACATTCGATTTTCTTGAATGTTAATTAGCAACAATCACCTTATCCGATTCCACCCTGGTTCAATTTGTAAACATCATTAAAATTCTTTAAGGGCTGTATAACATCACGCTAATACCTGAAAATTGGTGAATTATTTCCCATTGGAGAGCCCCTACTCCATACGCTGTGGAAATGGTCAAAGTTTTGGTCAGTAATGCATTACACAATTTTTTTCCATTTACTATTTTTAAGACAAAGTCCGTGAAAACGAAATGTCTTCTAACTCTTTTAAAGTTCGCTCACTATTAACTTTTAATTAAAAAGGGTTCTTAAATAAACAATACGAGCAAAGCCGTGGGGCGCAGCTAGTATGCAATATATGTCACCTATTTGGAACATTAAAAACTCTTAAAATCAAAGTTTAAAAAACCGAATGGAAAAGGAAATTTAAAATTAGTTCTATCGTCTTAACGCATAAAATTTAAGCATTTTTTAAACTAAATTTTATTTTTTTCTAAAATGAAAGAACCAAATGCTGCCATCTTTTTTCATATGAGCTTCGTAAAATCCATAAACATATTTTCTTTAAATTAACGTTTACATACTCCACATTCTTTTCATCGTCGAGTCGTCGTAACGGTCGTTGCAGCCTTAAAATCTCACCTCAAAAGTTGACTTTTTTCATCCCAGCTATTCAGCAAAATCCAAAGCATAAGTGCAAAGCATATAATCCATGATGTTGACCTGATTTTGCCAAAATTTACTGTTTGCACTAAATTTAAATTCGCAATTTAGCCAACTTTATGAGGTAATACAAGCGTGTGTCGTGGAAGTCATCAGAGGGTCGTCCAACGACGACGTCTTCGTGGCAAGGTATATACGATTCCACATGTGTGCCACTGGCGTTTTCCATATAACCACTAACGATGCTGTGCTGGGATCTTGATAGGAAAACCTTAAAACTAAACAGAAGGTAACAAAAACAAAAACCAACAGCTCCAGAACAGATCCGATAACATCTCAAAACCATGTGAGTGAGAATTAGTCTGAGAACGTGCGGTTAATAATGCACAACAATTTTATGCATCATGCAAAGCTTCTTTGCGTTATTGTTACAATGGTCAGTGGACTGGCACTGGGTTTGAGACTATTAGATGGAAGCCCCTCTTAACAAAAAATTAGGTCACTAGACGAAATGTTCCGCAAACGGCGGAATTAAATCGAAGTGGATAATGTGTTTGAAATGGTCATGGCCATCAGCGACCACTACGACGACGGACGACCGCAAGCTAATGTCGGAGTCGGAGACGTTGGATCAGAGGATTCTTATCGCCCCATTAAGTCCAATCACTCTGCGCAGTGCCGCAGTTTGCAGTGCATCTGGAATGCACCTTCGTTCCTTTATCCAACTCATCTATGGACGAGAGGAGGCTTAGGGAAGAGCACCATGGCCGTTGGCCATAAGCTTGTTAGATTTTTAATTGCGACCATCTCATTGCCAGCGGCTAAAATAATATAGAAGAATGAAATAATTACTGTTATTTGTTGGTGTGGTAAACAATATTAAAGCCGATTAATTTCTCTGATGTCTGCACAAGACTGGGCCAAGCATCGGCATCAGCATCACAGCTCAATGGTTGTTAATTAAACAATATATCGAAGAGGAAAGTGGAATTGGTTTGAAGTAATGAGACATCATATGATAACTTAACCACATACTCGAAGCAAGGTTAGGTATGATCTCTGTTCAGCTTAGTTTAGCTCAGTTCAGCTTAGCTCAGCGATCGCAGGTCAGTTTTAATGAAAGTGCTAAATTAAAAACAAGTTAAAATTATTGTTTTGTTTACTAATTAACTCTCATTTCTCTCATATATTCCGTTTCGATTTATTAAAAGACATTCGCACTTAAAGTTGAAACTATGTTTTGGTCTAAAGGTTATAAAATTTTATTGAATTATAAAATTTATCGCAGCAAATTCCGTAGCTTCGGAGGCATCTTTTTGTATGCCTGCCTTTAATGAACATTTTACAAATCTTTTGAACTTGTTTGTTTCGAAGAAAAATAAGTGTTGATTTTGAACTTACTTCTGGCATTTAGTTTTAATCTGTTGAATTTCACGGTAAGGTTGCATACAACGTTAACATTCTCTTCGTACATGCTTCAAGTATAGTACTTGCACCCGTTGAATGACTAAATGCAGAAATGGAAAAGGCTAATTAGGATTAGGGAAGGGAAGAGACTACGATGTGCACTGGTTTAAACGCCAGAGTCCGAAATTTTAAACCTGGCAGAGCATTACTTTTTCTTGTTGAGCTCCTTAGGTCTGAAATTGAACTTTAGGGTTAAAATTGATGAGCGTTCCTAGAATTACGGGTATTACGGTTGAATGGTTATTTTACTAAAGCGTTGTTAATAAAAAAAGCGATAAAAAAGAAAGGTGTAAAACAATGGTGGCCAGAATAGGAGCAAACATTTAGCATTCGAAAACCTGCACGTTCCGTAACTATTCGGGACCGGTGGAAGTGTGGCCATAGCATCTTAATTCTCTCTTGGCTAAAATGGACAGGCTGATAACCTATCCCGGTAAAAATAAATGCACGAGGCCAATAGAAACTAGCCTCGGAAATGGACTGGAAATGGAAATGGATGGCAACGAAAACGCAACAACGAATTTAATGGAAATTAACCTTTGGTCCTGGTTAGGACTTGCCCTTGGGTCGTCAACAAAAGGGACCATCATCACCAGTTACATTTGTTTATGCCGAAACAAAGTACACGGTGGCGTCAACTGCGAGCAGAACATTTGGTGAAATAATCAAGATTGCAGAGCATACATTCAACCCTTCAAATATCTTGTGTCAATAGTAGCACCCGATAACAACATAGAAGAACAAATACCGATTATCAAGAGTTATTCTGGGTTTGATCTTAGCGCTGGTGTTGTTTTCTGTGCTCAAAGCGGCGCCTAGGTAGACGGTAGACGAAGTCCTTGACTACCTCAAAGTGACGTCTGTCGATGGTGACGTTTTAACCAAGACCGTCCTTTCTTGACGAGAGTATGTACTTTGTTTTGCCCTCATTAACCGTTAACACCATTTTTGCTGCCTCTGCTTCAATACTTACAAAAGCCCCATTGACACCATGCTGAGTTCTTCCGATTATGTCAATGTCATCAGCATATGCTAGTAATTGGACAGACTCTTTTGAAAGATAGTGTCTCTAGTGTTGACGTGTGAGCTCTGCACTATTCTTTCAAGCACGATGTTAAAAAAATCGCATGACAGCGCATCACCTTGACTAAAACCTTTTTTGAAATCGAAAGGTTCTGTTCAGTTGTTTCCAACTTTTATGGAGCAGCGTGGATTTAAATAGTCATCCTGCACAAACGAGTTTGGCAGGGATGCCAAAACTAGACATGGCTCTATACAGCTCGTCCGTGTATATGCTGTCAAATGTGGCCTTGAAATAGATGAAAAGATGTTGGATGTCGATTTGGTGTTCTGGAGTTTTTTTCAGTATCTGCCGTTATGTAAATATTTGATCGGCTTTCGACTTTACTGGTCTAAGACCCCACGATGGGCTTAGACGTATACATATTACGGCAGAGAAGATTTTGTAAGCGATGTTAAGTAGACTGATTCCCTTATATTTGGTGTAGTTTAGAGGGTCTTCTTTTTTCAGGATCGGGCAAACAATACTGAGGTTCCATTCATTGATCATGCTTTCTTCCGACCATATATTACAGTTAAGTTGGAGCATGCTCCTAACCAACTTATCTCCAGATGATTTAAAGAGCTCGGCATTCAAGCCATCCGCTCCGGCGGCTTTATTAGACTTCAGCTTAGATATGACAATATTTACTTCGTCTAAGTCGGGAGGACGGGATTGTTGGCTTTCGTCGTCTATGTTGAATGGATCATCCTGCCTGACAGCGGAATTCAGTTCGTCGTCGCCGTTATACAGTCTGCAGAAGTTGTCCTTCCATATCCTCAGCATTGACTGCGGTTCCACTATGATGTTTCAACTTTCGTCTTTGCACCAATCAGTTCTAGGTTTATGTACCTGTGAATTTCGTTTCACCTGTTCATAAAACTTTCGAACTTCATTCCTACTTTTAAAGCTCTCAACATCTTCCTTCTGAGAAGTCGGTGTTCTTCTCGCCTCATCTGCGCATAGAGCTTACGAGCAGCTCTCGTCCTTTTATGCAGCGCCGCTTTGCGTGCCTGTTGTTTGGCTGCATTTGCCTGCCGACATTCCTCATCAAACCAGGGGTTCCTTGTTGGTGGCTGTTTGAAACCCAGCACATCAGAGGCGGCTTCTCTGATTGCATCTTGGCAATGTTGCCACTGGTTTTCGATACATTGTATTGGCGGCAGAGAACTTCGAGAGAGGTTACTTGTAACTCGGTCGGAAAAGGATTTGGCGATCTCTGTCGATTGTAGCCGTTCGACGTTGTACCTTTTCCCAGCAACTCCCTGTTTTGCCTTGGGTCTGAGGTAGTGGTCCGAGTCGATGTTAGCTCCTCGGAAAGTACGTACATATATAATGCTGGAAGCGTGTCTGGCGTTGATCGCAATATGGTCAATCTGTTTGACGGTAGATTGATCTGGAGAACTAGAAAGTTACTTTGTGGATGTTGAATCCGTTGTCGGAAGTGTTGACGTGCAGGCTGTTTTTAACGATTAGTCCACCAAAGATGTCTTCCCTTCCTAGCTTCCTAGACAATGCTCATATATTTTGTCTAAGAGCTCTAAGAACATATCTTTGGTGTTGTCATCTTTCTCTTCTCTCGGGGCGTGCGCCGCCGTGTGACAGGAAGTCACCCCGACGGCACAACCCCTAACCTTGAGGGCAAGATCCTTAGTATAACTTCAATTACGAGGAGCCGGATAAAAGCGCTCCTTATAGGCCTGGGCTCCGAAAAAGGCAAAGAATCCCTATAAGGCGTTAGTATTTCATACTTAATGGAACTGTAGACCATACCGTTTATTATATCTCGGGAATTCCTCCGATGCCCCCTTCTCTCTCGTTTGCAGCCCCCAACAACAACTCCGATGACCTTAACTTCTACTAAGATTTGAACTCTCCTAGTTCTAGTCGTGTTGAACGGTCTGAAATGTAAAACCAAGGAAAATGAATAATTGATAATAATTAGACATCAACGCTTTTTATATGCTTGAACATTCGTCCGTTTCTGTAAACATCTGCTACTTTTTTAGCGCTGTGAACAGTCGATTAAAGATCAATATAAATTTCAGTAAAATGCTTCATAAAACTTTAAAAACTTGTAGTTTGAATTTAAGTTATACGCTGATGCATTTCCGCATTTGATGTGATAAGTAACGTAGCATTTTTTGTTTCATTTAATTCCATACTTAAGATGCATCCATTGTTATCTTCTGATGGTTAAGACAAATGGTATACTATTTGATCTGTGCGAGCATCGCAGACCTTTAGGCAAAATTATATCACGATTTTTCTTTTAGAAGAAGAAAAGGAAGAAGAACTCCAACATCGCCGTTTACACTCTCTGGTGGTGCAGAAGACGATGTCGATGACGTCTATGCCTGACTATATGATGTGATGGATAAAATTTTATTATATCACTCAGACCATAAATCCAACACGATCTATGGCAGGTTGACATATTGGTGTTCGTGACGAAATAAAGGGCTTCCGTTTCAATTGATGCTCTAAGTCACATCACGTCTCCTAGTCTACCTACCTTGCCTATGCCTTAAAGTCAAATTGACAAGTAGCGTAAAGAAGAACGAAGACGATGATGATGACGCGGACGACACGACGACGCCATCGCCATGACCATCCTCATCATCGTCATCAACCACTTGACTATTCACCGATCACCCATATCAAAAAGGTGCTCGCTCAAGCATCTTTCAGTTGCCATAATCATGTGGAATTTATTACTCCTTAGATATAGCAGCTATTTAAATAGTTTTGTTCCATGTAGAGCAATTGTTCTTTTTTAAGCTTGTTTGACATTGTGCGGTATTGGGTAAAAAATTAGCCTTATATGGTTTGTCAATATGACGTAAAAAAAAGTTAACGATGGGTATTTTTTAGCAGCTCTTTAAGTTAAAGGGAATTTCACATCGATATGAACATGACATCAAGAAGAGTAATAATAGAATTTTTGTAAAAATTCAAAAAAGATCTGGAACAAAACTCAACTCCACGGGATATTATGTTATTTCCCATAAGTTAGCATAAGGACATAGAAGGAATTCGTAATTTTTCAATTTTCCTCTGAGGTACGAGTATTGTCAATTGCTACAATATGAAATGTAGACAAATTCTTTTATGTTGGAAATCTAAGCTGAGTTAAGTGTTTTTTGTACAGAGTATTAAGGAGACATTGATTCCATTTAAGTGGGTTTAACTTTGTTATAAATGTGCAACTGAAAATCTACCTTTGTCTGTATAAATGAATAATTTGTCATTTAGCTATTTTTAGACACAAGAATACAACAGCCTTTTGTTGGCTTAAAATGAAAAAAAAAAAACGGATCTCTCTTTATTTGAACCAAAAAACCTAAAAAGTATAATGTATTCCTGTTAAAATAAATGGAATTATTCATTGGTGTTTGATGGTTCTGTCTTCAAGCCTATAAATTTATATTATGACGTTACCATTTAGTTATCGTAAGGGAAAAACAAAAAAGTTTGCTGCTTGTTTGCTCCGCTTAAGAGATTTTCCTGTCTTGTATAGAACAATTCTTAAAGAATACTCAGTTAAGTAACAATTTAGAGTTAAAAGTAGCTTAAAACATTTCCAGCCTCGTAACTCTCTCCACATAAAAAATCGTGCCATAATATTGTTCCGTTGTGACGTGAAGGAGGGACAAACAAACAAACAAACAATCAAACAAACAAACAAACAAACAAGCAAACTAACTTTTGTATTTATTACATTAGTAAATATTGTAATGTGTATACTCTTACACTCTTTATCTCTTTTACTCTAACATCGTGTTATAGTAGAATAAGTACGTAGCATAATTGAAAGTCAAGACTGTGTTTGAAAAGTAATAATTGAAAGTGTTCAATAAATAAGTTTGGAACAAATTATTATAAAGAGAATGATTTTAACAGTTCGACAAATCTGTTCTTATTTTTGTTTTGTATCGCACTTGTTTCTGAAATGTATCGGGTGTTTGTTTTAGAGACCATATGGACAAAGAAGAATTAATTTGGAGTAGTAAGTTGATAGGTACTTGAACAGAAGGAAGTTGATATTGAGATTATTTCGTGAGTGACCTTTTTTCTAAGGGCCAACCGTTTTGATTCATATTATTAATGATACATGATAAATTCCAAATGAGAACATTTCGGCAAGACATAGAGTATATTTCTTTACTGTGGAAATCAAAGAAATTCCACGTTAAGGAACAGACCCACAATTACAAACAAATCTTAACACCTCCTGAAACCACGTCGGTAAAAAAACATCTGATATTTTTTATCAAGTAGAGTTCAGTTTGTTAAACAGTGATTGAGCTAGTTTTTAAGAAAAAAAAAACAAGACACTTCCTTAAGCTTAAAATATTTGGTTTGCCACATGGGTCTGTTATGTCTCCCACACTTTTTCTCTTCTTATATTAAAATAAACATCCAAAGGTTTTGTATTAACATACAAAAACATGTGCTTGTTTCTTCTTGTGACAATATGGAACATCATCATTATTATCTTGGTTTCAAATTGGTCGCGCTGGAATATGACACATGTCAAACTCAACTGTTGCTTGAAATGTCATGATATTAGTGGATTGTTTTATCTACGATATTGGATCGCTTAAGATTCGAACAATGCGGTTAAGTTTATTAACACTTACTTATTGGGATAATATGAAACAGTATCATTAATTTCGTATTTATAAATTGGTAACTCTGGCATTTGACACCTGTCAAACCCTGCTAATATTTGTAGTGTCAGGATATTAGTGGAATTTTTGTCATGGGAACATTTCGGCAAGACATAAAGTGTATTTCTTTACTGCGAAAATCTTAGAAATTCCAAGTTAAGGAACAGACCCATGATATTTCTAAAAATCTTAACACCTCCTGAAACCGTATAAGTACAAAACATCTGATAAAAAAAAAACAAAGTTGAGTTCAGTTTGTTAAACAGAGATTGAAAATCAGCTTTAGTTTTTACTAAAAAAAACAAGAAACTTCATTTAGCTCGATATTGATAGAAGCCTTTACTTTTGATGACTTTTCATACTTTTATTAAAATATATGATTTGCCACATGGGTCAGTTTTGTCTCCATCTGCTGCCGAACTGCTACAAACCATCCCAGCAGAGAAGAGTGGTGACTTCACAGTTCTGGTAAACGCAATCGAACAGTGGACACAGATAGAAGAGGTGAAACTCTGCACTAGCTTAAGGCAGATATCGAGCGATTGGTTCACCTGGAATTTTCAACAGTACTGGTAACGAGATAATAAATTAACTTGCTGTTAAAGCCTTTGTGAGAGCTGTGGGAGATATAAATCTCCAAAGGGCTATCCGCACTGCCGGAAAGCGAACACTACCAGAAGCTTTGGCTTTCGCTCTGACGATGGAAACTGCAGAACAAGCTTTAAAAAACTTGCATCGCGTAGGAAAATTAGAAGTCCAAGAATGCTCTTGTCAGAAGGCTACTGTACAAAGAAGTCAGCGAGGCGGAGCAGCACGATGCTGGAACTGATTTAAGACTGGTCATCTACAACGACAGTGCAGATTAACGAGAAGAGGAACGCTTTGGACACAGAAGCAATGCAATCAACTAATTAGAACCAAATTTAAGGGTAGAAGCTGGTTTCTGGTATCGATGGCCCCTGGATGTCGTTCCAGGTTTATCAAACGAAACGTGACAACAAGCGCAGACCATAAAAGAAAGACTGTAAGCATTGCAGACCACATGAAGAAAAAGAAGTGGTTACTGTCGAACCAGAGCCGATCCCATTTATGGCTTCAGCAACGACGAGTTGAGAAATGCTCAACAAGAAGACTCAGATATCGAACCCATCCTCGCTTGGAACGAACACCAGAAAACCCATAATAGGCTGATATCTCCGACAGAAGTCTGACTCTGAAGGCATATTGCGCACAGTGGGACGAGTTGCATGTCCAAGAGGGTGTTCTTTGACGTAAATGGGAATCAGCAGATGGAAAGTCTTATGTAATGCAGCTAGTCTTACCGACATCGAAGATTATAGACATTCTACGAGAGATGCATGATGGAGTGAACAAGACGCTAAAAAAAGGTTCGACAATGATTCTACTGGCTGCATGCAAAGGAAGATGTCGAGAAGTGGTGCCGAAAATTCGATACCTATGCTGCCACCAAAGGCCCGAACAGAAAGAACCCACAGCCAAATGCAGCAGTATAATGCCGGAGCACCCTTCGAAAGGATTGCAGGAGACGTGGCGGATCCATTTCTGGAAACAAATAATGGAAATCGTTATATTCTGGTCGTCATGGACAACTTAGCAAGTGGCCTGAAGCATACGCCATTCCAAATCAAGAAGTCAAAACAGTCGCATGATGGACCAAATTGTCTTCAACTGGGTGAGCAGATTCGGCGTTCCATTAGAACTGCATTCCAACCAGGGAAATAATTTTGAATCAAACATATTTCAGAAAGCTTGTGGGCTTCTTGACATCAAGAAGACAAGAACACCCACAATATGATTTTTTGGTCCAACGATTCAACCGAACCCTGAAGAAACATCTTTGCAAAGTTGTGGACGACAACAAGCGAGATTAGGATCGACACATTCCAATGTTTTTGATGGCGTATCGAAGTTCAAGACATAACCAAATTGACCATACACCATCTGAGATTGTGATGGGAAGGAACATTAGACAGCCGAGCGAAATAAAATTTTTAATGTCCCAAGTCTTTTCAGTCTTTTATTTTACTTAGATCAAAGTACGTACCCGACGTACGTACATACCTCCGCGTTGCATAACCATCCCTCAAATTTTTATGAAGATCGTTGTCTTATAGAAGAATATTCTTAGTAATTTAAATTTTACTAAGGAAAGTGGGTGGATACTACGCCCCTGAATGTATACTCTCCGAATTTTGGTTTCTGTATTTCTATAAACATCGATTCCTATCACTCTGTTAAGCTTCTTCAATATTTAATAAACAGAAGTGTTCCTTGTAAATGATAACATACACATCAGAAGTGGGCGGGCATTACGCCTTTAAGGATATACTCTCAGATGTTTTATTTCCTCCAATACACACCAATCACTATCACTCTGTTAAATTTCACCACTCTAAAAGAATCAGAAAAAGTTCATATAAACGATAAAAAATAGAAGAAAAGTAGGCGGATACCACGCCCCTTTGATGTATAACCTCATATTTTTTATTTTCATGGTTGTATATACATCGACTCCTTTCAACCGCTTAGTTTCATCGTTATAAGACACTTACGAGTTTTAATTTTGACTCATACCTTGTTAGAGAAAATGGATGCTTGCTACGCTCCCTGAGTGCATAATTTTTGTTCCTAGACTGTTTTTTGTGTTTACAAATGCACACCTGGCACTATACCGAATTTCATCATCCTTCAAAACTAATATCGTCTTAGTCTCTTTATGGTCTAGTGTTAGTCTTGCCTTAGCCTGGTCTTCGTCTTTTTTACTCTTTTAGTTTTGTCTTCAACTCGTTATGATCTTGTCTTATCCTCGAATTGTTCTTGTCTTGGTCTGATATAGATCGTGTTATAATATTGTCTTGTGATTATCAACTTGATTTTATCTTTATCGTGTCTTGGTCTAGTCCTAGTCTCATCTGGGTCTAGTCTTGGTCTTGTCTTGATCTCATGTAAATGTCTTCTAGACCTCATCATCTTGATTTGGTTTTAGTCCCGTTTCAGTCTGTCTTGGTCATATCTCAAATATTTTCAATCAGAATCGTTCATAATTGCATAAGACATGGCCGAGACTTTTTTTTGGCTAAGAAGATAGAAAGAAAGCTTTTCACTTATACAGGTTCTGATATCGTCATAGGCTCACAGAATGATTATATAAAAGTTTAAAAGAATTTTCGGGAATTTGAATTACACAGAATTTTAAATATACAAGTTGACCAAAAGGTTCTTTGTAGAACAAAGGTTCTTGCTTAAAATGATCCTTTGTCAAATGGTTACAAAATTTCCTCCTCAAGACTGTGATTTTTGTGGCCTTCTTTTTGTCTCATTACTTGAGTTAAAGTTGCTCTATAGCAAGGTTCACTTATATAATAATACATTGTAGTTTTAAGTGCTCTTCGGCTTCATGGCTTATGCAATTATTTTATTTTGTAGAACTACATAAAATAAAATATAGGTAACTGGGTTTGTCCCAATACCAAAATTTCAATAAACTTTCAACCTATTTTACTATTGGAGGAGTACCAACCTAGTATAGGTACGGGAGTTAGGCATAAGTTGGTAAAATTGCTCAAACTTTATCTCAAACGGTCATCAAACACTTTGTCAAGTCAACAGAATCTCTTCACAAAAACACAATCCATTGCACTTCGAGACCTAGAGTAGCTTGTTAGTGGGATTTGGATTTGGATTTGAATTTGGTGGAGTCACTTGGTGAGATTCTATAAGATGACACGTCAAAGTCTTGTTTGGCCACAAAGTCTATCATCATCTTTGCAGTGTGTCGACCGCTGTCGAACTTGAAGTTGTGAAGTTGAAATTGAAGTTCCTCCTCGCGGACATAACAATGCACTTCGAGCTCAGAAAAAGAGTATTTCACATCTTGAACTGGGTGCCGAAGTCGTCGAATCCAATTCCGATGGCGGTTTCATTTCGTTTTTATTTTTTTTTCAAGATTAAGGGTGGCGGTGGCTGTTGCGGTGGCTGTGGCGGTCCTGGTGGTGCTGGTGTTATGGCCTGGTGCAGCTTGTTCCATACCTCAACCATGTAATGAATGCAAACGAGTCGCGATTAATCTCGCATCGTGAAAACACAAACGACACAACAAGAAAATGAAGCATTGCTGCAGTCAGTGGAGTAAAGAGTTAAGTTTTGGTGCAGTGACAGGGAGCAGGGGAATAGATTCCGAAGGTGCACAATGACAGCGGGCCAATTTGATTAGGGAATCAACAATAACACACGGGGCTTCTGCAAGAAGCAGAAGTACACAGCGACAGCACCAACAATAACAACTCTTTGACTCTTCATTTGGGTTTTCGGGTTCGAATTCAAATTCAGCTGGCGATGCTTCGATCAATTTTAATGGTTCCATTGCACCACCGACCGATGCGATACGATGGAATGGTTAATGTGACCTGAGCTCTGTGAGCACAGTGAGCAGAGCACAGAAGTTGTTCCGATTGCCTTTACAATATTCAGCTGCTCCTGATGATGCCTTGGCTCTTGTCTATAGCTCCGGCATGGATGCTACAATATTTTTCTCTAATTTGCATTCGATTTGGTGTCGGAGATGCTTGTGGCATTCGTTGGTCGTCCTCGTCTACGTTGTCGGTCGTCGCGTAATGAGGATAAGCTGAAGCTAGAACTGAAGCTAAAGTGTGGTGCCTTTTTCTCACCTGATGGCTGGCAGCCAATTTATCGAAAAGTTCGAATTCATTTTTCTTTTTGTTTCGACATTTTGAAGAACAGCAACAGCTACAACAACAGAAATGCAGGCAGCGCGGAATTCACATTGATCTAAAAGGTACTTCGAACCATCCTCCGGCTCAGGGCCACCTCCCCCCCCCCTATTCGCTTAATCGCAGCTTTATATGGATGGTGTTTAAGATTCTAATTGGATGTGTTACCTGGCAGGAGATTATTTTTGTTTTTTTATTTCTTTTTGGTTTTACTTGAGCCGAATAATTGTTCTTTTAAGTTTTCTAGGTTACAACTTACAAGAAAGAAAAATGTAATAGGTTAAGTTTTATTTTGATATCTTGTTGCAAATTCTATGCGAGTTTGTTTCACGTGCTCTGAAAGTATAGGAATCAAGCGTTAGGTATAAGCTTATTTTTAATCCTTACATCGTTTTTGAGAAAGGTAGATTATTTCATTTCGATATAGTTTAGTCTTTATCAACCTTTCTTACCGGAAATTCATTTGTTTGCGGGTTCAAATTATGGAGCCCCAAATAAACGCTGGTATGCCTCAGGGTTCCCTTATGTTTTCAATACTCTTTCGCGTTTTTATAAATGATATTGAAATCTGTATTCACTGACGAAAGTACCTTGAGCTTTTACATTCAATATCTTGTCTTTTAAATGCAGACTACCTTGGCCACTACATATATAAGCTGATGGAATTTTGATGTTGACAACATTGTCCAATGGGGAATAAAAAACATCGACTTCGAACTTGAACTTTCGTATACTTTCGAAAAAGTTTTTTTTCACTTCTGATCTGAATGTAATCTTAAGGCTTTATTCGTCTGAAAATCGAGTACAATTCACAAATTTCAAAAAGTGTGCACAAATCAACTTGAGTCTCTTGGACAGAATCAAAATAGGAATTTGAAAAAATGGTAGGTCTAACCGAAAAATTTGTTCCTGCCATTTTCCTAAAAATTCAATCTAATCAAAAATTAGTGTATTTATCCTTATTCAACACACGTTTCAAAACATCAATTCAATAAAAAAAAAAAATCTAAAAATGTATCCATTTAAGGGTTTAAAGCCATTTTCCAGAATTGGTTCCTTCCTATTTTGAGTAAATAAATAAAGTGGCGCAACAGGCCGTTGAGAAATAGGGCCTCGTGAACCACAACTCTTAACCATTTCTGTGTACGAGCGCTGTTAACAACTATGAAGGGAACCTACAATTTTAATTCAAATGCAAGCAACTTATCTGAGAAATCAATGTTCTTAATACAAATTACTATTTTAGTACCCATAAAAGACTTAAGATGGCAACAGACAGGGATTGAATTAAAGACTAAAGCTTTAAGGTATTAGGATAGGTGAGGGCATGGTTGTTTAGCACAATAAACCAACCACGAGAGCCCTAACAACTTGTTGTAGTAGGTAATTGATGGTTGAGGCATTTGTAGCCAAATCCTGATAACATTTATTTTCGTCGGCTTTGCTCATTGAATATATCCTGTCAATTGCGATACGTTACTCTGGGATAGCAATAGTTTGATTTCATGCAAAAAGCCCCATTAAATTCCTTCCCTGCAAGAAAAAGCATTGGTCCAATTTTTTTTTTTAATAATAAGCGCACACTCAAGGAGATAATACTTCCCTTATTATATAGACACAGTGTGAGCATTAGGAAAGGGAAATAGGGTTTTCAAGAGGTGTCGGTGCACATTGGTTTTGAATTTCTGAATATTGCAATGGATGGGAAAGACAGAGTGTGGCAAGGCATTCCACATTTGTACGGCTAAAGAACGAATCTCTGTACTTGAAAGTACGATCGAAGTTGGGCTCGAGGGTATATTGATGAGCATTCCTAGAAGCGCGAGTATTACGGTTGAACTGTTTAAGGGGAGAAATGCAACTGACTTTTTCTCTAGAGCATAAACCATTAAAATAACGGTAAAATAGGGTGAGAGAAGAAATATTTCGACGATGTTTAAATGACGTAAATGATCTTATGATGGAAATATCAGCAATCAATCTGAATGCTCTACGTTCAATACTGTCCAAGGGGCTTAAGTAATTGGCAGGAGCAACAGCCAAGATATGGGAGTTATACTCAAGTTTTGGACGTATAAATAACAGTCACATCAGAGGGGAAGAAAAACTTCTTGCATCGCCTTAGAAGCCCCAAACATCTTGCTGCATTTTTTTCATTATCGGTATAAGACAGCATTAGGTTTTCGAACCATTAAATTCCACTCGGTTTTTTAATTCCCATTGAACAATGCTGTTAAGGTCGGAATTGAATGAGCTTATCATATTTTGTCGTTCCAGTACTACATCCGAAAAAGAGGGATGTGATTCTGAAAACAAATATGAAAAGCCAAGAGTACTATCGTCAGCGAAACAATGTATTGGATTGGAAGAGATCATTAATAAAAATGAGAAAAAGTGTTGAAGAAAGAACAGAGCCCTGGGGCATTTATTTTGTAGTTTTCACACTTGAATCCATCCAATACTACTTGTATTGAACGATTCGTAAGGTATTTACTAATCCAATGAAGGAGGGATTCATGAAAACCGAATCACGCATTTTCGATAAGAGAGCCTAATTCCAATCACTGTTCGGTGAGATGAACCATGAGATCACCAGTGGACCTATTACTACGAAAGCCGTATTGTCAGCGTTGAACAACACATCTTGAGAACTATAGAGGGGATACCATCCGAACCAGCGGATGTATGAATGTTGAGATCTTTAAGAATTCTTGCCACACTACGAGTGCGAAAAAAAATTGGTCCCATAGAATCACTAAATTGCACTAGTAGAGGCGGAGTCATAACACTCACTTGCAGCGTTGAAATGATCTTAAAGCGATTATTACAAAATCTGAATGAGGTTTTAGGTTTTGCAGATACATAAGAGGTAAACCTGATTCCACATAAATGGAATAGTCGCCTAAAGAAATATCTTTGATCACGTTCGAATTCTTTAATGGTACTGATCCCAGACAAGTGCAGGACTCCATAAAACATATACATTTTTACAGTTGCGTTAAGGACTTGAAATTTAGGGGAAATATCAATATATGGATTTCGGAAAAATCTCGATCCCATCAAGTTTGAGTTTAATGACAATACAATAAACTACAATATTTGCTCATTATTAAGTCGAAAAATGTCATCATGCATTCTTCTTCTTCGTTGATTCGTCGATTATTTGAATGTCTAAGGCCGTTCGCTAACAACCTGATAGGTCCTTATCAGTGTGGCTTCAGACCAGGAAAGTCCACTATCGACCAAATATTCACACTACAGCAGATTTTGGAATAAACCCAGGAGCTTCAAATCGATACCCACCATTTCTTTATAGATTTTAAAGCCGCGTGTGACAGCATCCATAGAGTAGAGCTCTACAGAGCAATGTCTAGTTTTGGTATCCCTGTCAAACTTATCCGTTTGTGCAGAATGACGATGGAGAATGCACGCTGCTCTATCAAGGTCGGAAAAGGTCTCACCGATGCATTTCATATCAAAAAAGGTTTTAGACAAGGCGATGCACTGTCATGTGACTTCTTTAATATCGTTCTGGAAAGAATTGTTCAAAACTCAACCGTCAAAACTAGAGGCACAATCTTCCAAAGGTCCATCCAATTACTCGGATACGCAGATGATATGGACATAATTGGAAGATCAAAGCGTGATGTCAGCATTGATCATAGTGACGAAAGCGGAGAAGATGGGTTTAGTTTCCAATGAGGGCAAAACCAAGTATATGCTGTCATCAAAAAAGGACACTGAACAACGACGTCTTGGACAAAACGTCACAATGGATAGCTATAACTTTGAGGTAGTTAAGGACTTTGTCTACCTAGGCACCGCTATTAATGCAGACAACGACACCAGCGCTGAAATCAAACGAAGAATGATTCTTACAAACCGCAATTGTAAAGTCTTCTCTCGAGCATCTAAAATCACCATCTTTAAGACACTCATCATCTCGGTTTACATTTATGCCGTTGAGGCCTGGACCTTGTGAAAGAAAGTTGAGAACGTCTTAGAACGCTTCGTGATAAAAATTCTTCGGATGATTTTTGGTCCCGTATGCATAGATGGAAAATGGAGGAGAAGATATAACGACGAACTGTACGGGCTGTACAGCTACACTGACCTAGTTAGAAGAATTAAAGTCCAAGGGCTAAGATGGCTGGGTCACGTAGAGCGAATGGACGAATCCAATCCCGAGGGAGGGCACAGTAGAGGAAGACCGCGACTCAGGTGGCTCATTCAAGTGGGAGAAAATGCAACCAACTCGTCGTGTGAAACTGGAGACAGTTAGCTAGGGACCGAACTGGCTGGAGACGCATGTTGGTTGAGGTCCAGGTCCGCCCCGGACTGTAGCTCCAAGTAAGTACGTACGAATCGAAAAGGCATTCGGCCTTATCACAGGCCCCGTCATAATACATTTCTACTTCAATCTCGAATAAAAGTATCATCATACTAAAGTCGTACTAAAAATGTTTGCTACGAAATTCAGAGTCCGTGAAAAGTGGTATCAATACACCCGAATTAATAGGAACTTAAAACGCCACAAAATTAAAAAAATATAAGTTTAAAATAAAAGTTAAAATGTAAGCTTTATTGAAATTATTAACATCTTTTATTCTTTAAAGGGCAAATAAAGTGATATCTAATAAAACCCAGTTCCAGAGATTTTCGCGTAGGGATATACTTAAATTCCCAAAGAAGAAGTGAATGACTTTCAGGAACAGGTTACACAGAAAAAAAAAGTTGTCATATTAACAATCGTCGATAGTCAACCTGAAATTTCGCCAAATTGTCGCATTGACTACCAAAATAGTCAATATGACAACCTTTTTTTTTAAATTGACTACTGGATAGTCAATAGAACAATTTTCGATTGTCAATTTTGGGTAGTCAATATGAAAACAAGAGTAGTCAATAGAACAACTTCGGTAGTCAATATGACAATTTGGTTGTCATATTGACTACCCAAAATTGACAATCGACGATTGTTATATTGACTACCCAGTAGTCAAATTAGATTTCAGTTTTCAACAAAAATTGTCGTATTGACTACCGCAGTTGTCCTATTGACTACCGCAGTCGTCCTATTGACTACCGCAGTTGTCGTATTGACTACCGCAGTTGTCATATTGACTACCGCAGTTGTCATATTGACTACCGCGGTTGTCATATTGACTACCACAGTTGTCATATTGACTACCGCAGTTGTCATATTGACTACCGCAGTTGTCGTATTGACTATCAAATTAGTCAATATGACAACCGTAGTTTCAATTTCCTTCAACCAAAGTTGTCACATTGACTACTAAAGTTGTCATATTGACTACCAAATTGTAAAAAAATTTCGGATTCCAAAATTGACAACCGAAAATTGTTCTATTGACTATCGCGGCTGTCGGCTGAAAATTGACTACTAAATAGTCATATTGACTACCAAAATAGTCAATAGGATGACTGTTTTCGTTCTGTGTACAACAGAGTTAAATATCTCATGTCCACCTTCTAAGGACGCCACTAGCTTGAGAGAAGTAAATTGAATAATTTCGTAATAAAATATTAAACAATCGGTAATGTCATTCAATGTTGAAGGTGTGATTAGATTGGAATGTATATATACAAAGTAAATTTGTTCAAAACCAAAAAAGAATGTATTAGCCTCGAAGAAGGTGTCATTAGATTGACTTGCCTTTAAACGTCGATTAGAGGAATTAATGACACACACTCTTTTGGACTTTATTCATCCGAACCTTTAGATTCTAATGCCATTTTTAAAGAGAACCAACTTAGGGATATTTCGATGCTATCAGACGGCGTTCATTTAAGGAGTGTTCCACCAAATTTTCCAACTACTTCCCGTCAACCACATGATTCCACTGCTGTTCTTAAGAGCAGATAAAGCTACAAGAAGATTTCTATCGCAAAACAGAAGAGTTTTGGAATATGCAAGAAAGAAGTTTTGAGGATATTTCAAGTAGTTTCCGCTGAGTCTACATAGGAGAAGAAAAACTTTGTGGGATTTAATTTATTTAAATTATTTTTTTTTTATTGTAAAGGGTTTTTGCAATTGGCACGGGTAAATTTTGAAGACCCGTGGCGGCCATTTTTGTTTGGTTTCATCTGTCAAATCTTTTGTTTATTATTCAGTTGCTTATGTGAAATCAAGTTATACGGTTGAACAGCGTTCAAATGAAAAAACTTTGTTATAAAAATGAGTATTCGTTAACGCAAACGTTGCGTTCACTGAGCCCATTTTACGGTAGACGTAGTAGCCCTTCACTGTCGACTCTTCAACATTTGTTGGCCAAATTTGAGACGCCGGGTTCAATAAGCAATCAGCCAACACCCGTTCGTTCAGTGAACGCAAGATCGGCACAGAACATCGCCGCGGTCCGTGAAAGTGTACAGCAGAACCCGAGGCAGTCTATTCCTTGCCATGGTGCACATGAACTTGTCCTTTCGCAGACTTTAACTTGGATCGTTTATAAGAATACCAACATTTTGGTCGAAAAATCATCACATTTTTGGATGAATGGCTATGTTAACAAGCGAAATTGCTGTATATTTGAAAACGACCTTAGTGAGGCGGTCAGTCGGTCACGTTAACAGCAAGCGCTCCATAACGATGATGACTAATTTTGTATAGCCCAAATTGAACTATATTCACCTAGACGACATGTCACGATTGATATTTTGCATGACCAGTTTAAGGGCAAGGTTATCTCTCGCAGGGGTTATATGAATAAGCCACCAAGGCCCTGCGATGTGATCTTGCTAGATTTTTGTTCTGTGAGGTTTCTTGAAGTCTCAGGTCCATATAAATAAACTACAATTGACCGATGCCCTTAAGGTGAACATAACACATGCCATCGCTCAAATTCAGCCGGATCTATGCGGGAGAGTTATTGAAAATTGGACCACTCAGATCCGTGAAGCCGAGGCGGGCATTTGAATGATGTCATATTCCACCTTACTGGCATACAAACCATTCTACAAACTTCATATGAAATGCCATCACTCGCCGGAATTTTGTTGTTCTTCATATCCCTAAAAGTGCTCTGAAGTTCTCTTAGTGAAATTTGAGAATGAAGTTGAGACAAATGCACATCCTGTAAAGTTTAGCTAAAAGTAAGAAGGTTCTCCTCCGCTATCCGACAATACAGCTTCGAGAACGTTCTTCGTGCCATGGTAACGCCCCACCAGCTAACGGTAATTTAGACGAAAATTCCTTAGAGTTTTTGGAATGTTTTAATTCTGTCGGATTTTTTTTAACGTATTGAATTTTTTTTGAGGCAAAGATGCTTGAACTATTTGGTGGCACGTAAGTACATGTTTTTGAAAGCAATGGCTTTTGTGAATCTTTATAGGATACAATTTTTTGAAAGAAAATTGTCTAAGGTTTCAACAATCTTTGTCGAATTTGCATTTTGAAGAAGTTCAAACTTCTGTAGTCATTGATGATTTTATTACTTCTCCACTACTACTTCTTTTCTCAAAAATACGTTGATAATTAAGCTATGTAGAAACAAATAATGGAATTCATTATGCTACCGAATAACGTTCAGTTATTCTTGAACCCTCTAAGCAGGGCTTCAAATGTATGTTCTATGAACCTACGGTCATAAATTAATCAAAGGAAAAGGAACTTTTGTGTACATAGTCAATTTCACTAAACTTCTGATTTTAAAATAATCCCTATTATTTGTAAAATTATATCCCTACACCGAGACCGTTACTAAACCAGACTACCATAAATCGCCTTGGAAAGAAAAGTGACCATTACATAAACGTCCAAAAAAATGACATCTATATTATTAAACATCATTTCACCTTTAGCTTCTAGGAAATAATTTACAGCCAACATTTTTTAGTGTGTTTCATGGTTAGAGCCTTCGTAGGAGATGTGTTTGGTTTTGACACCCGACCCTCTGCCACCCCTATCATTCCTCAATGCACCACTTCAGAGTATCCCAGAACTTTAAAAACTAACCAAACGACGCACGACCGCGACGACGGACGACGACGAGGACCATTTCTTATGATTAGGTCTAAGAGTGTCTAGTTTCTAAGCATCAGGAATCTTATTTTTCTTTTTTAAATGGAATGTCTAAGTCTTACTATTATGCACTTTATGGCCCGCCGACCTTAAGGACAAGAAAAACCTCTTCCGTCTGCATGTCAAAATTATGTAATTTAAGTGCCTTTTGGCGTTTTGGAGTCTTTTCAAGTGCGCGGGCGAACGCTCGCCCCTATACACAACAAAAATGCCTTATTCTGTGTGATGGACATGAAGCAAGGCATGTGGCATGATGCGAATGCGGTTCCTCAAGCATCACTTCACTTCAATACAAATTGCATTTGCGCAGTTGTTGTGAACAACAACGCGAACGTTGCAAACGCAGCAACGCGCTACATTTTAACTCAGGTGTGATGGAGATTACTTAACTTAAGTCATATATGAGTGGAAGAGTTGATTGGATTCGCTTTCATTGATCTGTTCAGCCGCGGCGGCGGCGGGCGGTGGGTGTTGTCCGGCGCGGTGTTGTTACATTATTTAATATCCTTTCATTCTTCTTTAAAAGTGTTATCACACCGCCGCGCCCGTCCCTACGGTTGAGTATTGGTTTGAACTTTGACGTATGGAAAAGTTGTTGAATTAAAAAAGGTCTTGAGTAATGTTTTCCCAAGTACTTTGAAATATATATATTCCAAGGTATAGTAAAGGTAGAATAAGGTTTAAATATTTTTGGACTTCTTAGTTCTTCTACAAGTCAGATTTTTAAGCTTTTACCTTTTAAAATTTCGAAAAAAGCACTTAGATTTATGTTAACATTAACATTAACATTAACATTAACATTAACATTAACATTAACATTAACATTAACATTAACATTAACATTAACATTAACATTAACATTAACATTAACATTAACATTAACATTAACATTAACATTAACATTAACATTAACATTAACATTAACATTAACATTAACATTAACATTAACATTAACATTAACATTAACATTAACATTAACATTAACATTAACATTAACATTAACATTAACATTAACATTAACATTAACATTAACATTAACATTAACATTAACATTAACATTAACATTAACATTAACATTAACATTAACATTAACATTAACATTAACATTAACATTAACATTAACATTAACATTAACATTAACATTAACATTAACATTAACATTAACATTAACATTAACATTAACATTAACATTAACATTAACATTAACATTAACATTAACATTAACATTAACATTAACATTAACATTAACATTAACATTAACATTAACATTAACATTAACATTAACATTAACATTAACATTAACATTAACATTAACATTAACATTAACATTAACATTAACATTAACATTAACATTAACATTAACATTAACATTAACATTAACATTAACATTAACATTAACATTAACATTAACATTAACATTAACATTAACATTAACATTAACATTAACATTAACATTAACATTAACATTAACATTAACATTAACATTAACATTAACATTAACATTAACATTAACATTAACATTAACATTAACATTAACATTAACATTAACATTACAAAAAATTAGGTTAACGAATAGACAACTTAATTGAAAAACAGCGTTACTGAAAAAAATATGCGAGATAACAATTTAATTAACATTTAATAGGGGAAAAGAATGTCAGAAACATAATTAATGGTCTGAAACTGAAACATGCTTTTCTCATTGACCATTTTCTGTCAAGCGTTTCTTTAAGAACGGTTTTCCGTTTTCAAATCAAACTAAAAAGTATATAATTAAATTCATTAAATTTTCTTAATCAAACAAATAGCATAGCTGCTCGTTTTTCGAACAACTTTATTATTAATTATTCATGAATTATGCTGTCCCAGTTAAAATTTAATCACACAATTAACCATCACACATAAAAGTCATATTTAAATTAAATCTAAGATAAACTTAAGCTAGCTTCAAGTCGTACTCCTGTAGCGCATACATTGTAGATGAATAGTTAGTTATAATATTATTTTCACATTCAAGGCAACAACATTAACTGTTAAATAAAAAAAAAAAACAATGTTTAAAGCGCCTCAATGTGACATTTCTGTTATACCTGTCACTAGTTGCACAATATAACGCTTTTAAAAAAATATAAATAAATATGTACGAACGACCAAAGACGCGACACATACACGGGATAGAATAAAAAAACACACAACTTCATTGTTTATTTAACAGCTGGTTGGACAAGCGGCAATCAGGAAGGCATTTCCAGACAATAGGATGACTCTATGGCATATCGCGCACCATAATATACAGCTAAAGCCAACCCAAACTGAATTACAATAGTTACCGTTTATGTCGTGCATTTTGAGCATCCCGCAGTCTCAAGTCTTAAGTTAAGGTATACCTATGTTATGTTACAATAGACCTAGCTGTGAAAATGTGAAGCTGTGAAGTTGAATTCTGAATTCTGAAGCCGAAGTCGCATAGTCGCGCCTCGGGGCAGCACTTTGTGCTGCGAAATTCTTAAAAAAAAAAAACAAAAAAAAAGAACAACACAAAGTTCAACCATTTGGATTGCGGATTCCATATCGAGATAAGCGTCTTCGCCTTTACGTAGAGTCATCGTCATACTATAGAAGTTGTAGTCATAGTCGTCGCTCGTCCCGCAACAACTTAAAGAAACGACAAAACAATAGTGTTGCTTTGTGTGTTATATTGGAATAGGGAAGTTCCAATATTGCCAAAGTTGCTCTTTTTTTAGTTTTTTGAAGTTCTCTTTTCATCACCATACTTTGAGTTCGAAGGATTTTTAGTAGAAGCCTTTCTTCAACTTACTTAAATCCAATGTTTATCTGAACTATGACAAATTCACTAAGTTGGCAACCCTGAATGCACCATTATTGTTCTTCACAAAACATTACTTCTAATCTCTTAAAGCATCTACGGGCATCTTGTTGTAAGTTGTCAGTGTCTCGCTTATAGGTCTTGTTCTGAATTTTGAATTCTAGACAAAAGTTTTGACAGCTTCAGCACACTGTTGTTGTTTATTTGTTCATCTCATCAGTAAAAGGTATCGCGTGGTACCCTATAACACTATTCACAGTTCCTGGCAAACTATGGCAAGATCGAAAAATTAGGACAACACCATCCAGATCAAATCAGCTAAAAGATGATGCCCACGATATAGGGATGAGGATTAGGATGACGATGACGACGACGACAAACAACACATTTCTCATTCAGTCTGCGCCAGATTCAAATTCAATCACGATTTGGATCTGTGGATGTTGCAAAGTCTCAGATCTAACTTGAGACCTAAAGCCAAGGGCGAGAAAGAGGAGGGAAGGGCTTTATATTTGTTGTCTATGTTGTGACGCCCACAAAAGGGATTCACAACAGCAGCAGCAGCAGCATCTTTTGTCATCTAGGCGTGTGATTAAAATTTAAATCAAGTAATGTTCATCCCGCTGCTACTTCTGCTGTTGTCTGTTGTCTCCTACCGCTGGCTCCCGATAGCTACAATGTAAAGGCCACTGACCATGGCCATCTGAGAACAAAGTCGTGTGTACATAACATAATACTCCTATCTGCTATCCTTATAATATACGACTAGAAGCGCACTCAACTAACATTGTATCGGTGCGGTGGTGTTTCTCTGTTTTCAGGACTTTGCCACAATCGCATTGGCCCTATCCAAGAGAGTCCCTTTAATTTGATCAGCTGCGACTGTTGCTGCCGCTTCTGTTTTGCCTATACGTTGCGGGCATACGTACATAGATAACTCGTATATTGCGGAGCTTGGTTTTCCTGGTTTCACGTGTTTCGGTTGTGTGTCCAATTAAGAAAAGTCTCGCAGATAAAAAACTACAGATTCTCCCACTTAGATCACGTTCGATGTTTCTGGCCATTCCCAAAACAAAAACAACAACAAAAGTACTATTTATCTATCTATCCGAAGCCACCCTCAGCGAGGGAAGTCTTACATTCGAGCCGGTAGATCATTAACAAAATATTGGAGTTTTGTCGCCAAATCGCAGAATCCCACAAACCTATACCTGACGCAATACTTCTGTGGCTATTGTCGCCGCATAGGACAGCAAGAGTAGCAGCAACAGGATATGCTATACATTCATATTATTTGCAGGAGTATACCTCCCAGAATGTGCTACCGAATTGCAAAATTAGTGCTAATGGATTTGCTGTGTATATATTATATTCCTTACGAGCCCTGAAGCGTATATCAGCAGCTCTAGCTGCTAGCTTATGTAATCTTTTTGTTGTTGTGTGGCTATAATGTGCGCATATAAGACTAAATCAAGAGGGACAAGGTTACGACGGATATTCATGCGGTTTTATTACATCCAAATGTGGGCATTATGATGAAACGTGCAATTAAAAGAACAACATAAATTGTAGTAACTTCGCACCACATCGTCGCGTCGTCAGGGTAACCATAAAAGGGCGTGATTGGCAGCGAATAAAAAATATAATAAAAATGCCCGAAGGGCTTGTTCGCATGTTTTGTTTGGACATTTGGGTTTGACTATAACCTAAGCAAATGTGTGATCGGAATGTTTGTGTTAGATGGAATATAAAAATTAAAACAATATGAACTCAGATTTTATGGAAAATTTGAAAACGTTGTTTTATTTTCTTTTTATTTTTGAGGATGGAATAGGACCCTTAGTCTCGATATCTGTCACTAGATTTTTAGATCTTTCAAAAGATTAATTTTGTACATAAACTTAAATTTCTTAAAGTTTTTGAGTGTTAGGTTTAAAAATAACTTTTTTTCTAGTTCTGATGTCAGCTCTTTTGTTTTTCTTGGAAATATAAATTTGTTTGTTTGGCGTTAAACTTACATCTATTTGAGGATCATAAATGGGACGACGGAAACATAAAAGGGTTTACAAGCCGCATGTGTTTTTGTATGTATATTAGTCCTTGATCTACCACTATGACTCAATTGTTTTTGTTGAAAATATTATTATTTGTTAATGGAATACTTTGCAACTACAAAATGCATAAACAGATCTGATAGACTTGTTTTGGCTGAACTTTTTTCAAACAATTTTTTTTTGTTATCAAAATCTTAAAACTATTTAAAAGCTAGACAAAAATTCTTAAAAACCTTGCGTTAATTTCAAAGACTTAAAAAAAATATCTTACTGGCCCTATACGGGTGCTCTAAGTTAATCTATTATCTTATAACTGCCTTTCGGCCTAAGAACAATTTTAATACTTAATAACAATAACTTAAATCTAAGATTAGCGGAACCGTCTCCTTATCCTGTATTAGCCCTGGATTGTCCCACTTTAACGTGCACTTTTGAAGTACTAATAGTTGAGGTAGTAAGCCCCAAAAATTAAGCTGTTAGTCGATGACATCGCTCTCGCAATGTAACTCAAACCCAAGCTTCAGCAAGAAAATAATCAATAATCAATGTTCATGTTGGCTTTGTTGAATAAAATCTGATTGAAATAATAATGTTTATATTCCGACTCTGAATCCTTTCCAAATCTTTTCCATTTGAGATGGGGCAACGTTGAACCATACCGAGCACACCTAGGCAATCATGGGCCGGTTAAGGGCCATGTAGCAAATCACATTCACCCTGTCAATGCAAAGGCTCACTTAGCTCTGGCCAGAGCAGCACTCATGTGTCTGTCGAAATACAAGTACTGATCCAACCAGATGCCTAGGTACTTTAGTACACTTTTATTCGCCAGTGGCTGTCGATTTGGTCCAACGATCACAAGATTTTTCCAGTTCTTTCTTGTATCCCTTGAGGCTTCATACAACGGAGTCTTGAACTGAACAGAATATTTTCGCATTTTTTAAAGTTGATTTTCAACTTCCAGTCATCGCAATATTGCAGAATCTTGTCGAAGTCACCCGAAGTGTCTTGATAACCTCAATTTTTGGGGCAGTTCTGTACGCAATTAGGTCGTCGGCGTACGCTATTGAATGAGTCAGAATTGCTACCAGATCACTGGTGCAAATACTGAACAAGATCGGCGAGTTAACCGCTCCTTTATGAAGTGTTATGTCCCGCCTTAAAGCCGAACTGATTATCCGGAATTATTTTGTTGTTCTCAGCCCACTTTGACAGAGCTCTATTTATAACCTTCTCGATTACATTATTGATACTTGCCAGAAGACTTATCGACCGGAGATTCGCCGGATTGGAGTTGTCCTTTCCCTTATTCGGGATAGGATGTACTACAGCTGTCTTCCAACAGACCGGATAATATGCATTATTCAGAACGTTGTTAAACACAGTGGTATAAATATCCACAGCTTCCTGAGGTGAATGTCGTAGTACAATGTTGGATATACCATCGACACCTGCTGACTTCTCTTTCATTAATGAATCGAAGATTAGGTGGTGCTCTAACTTCTTGACTAATAGAATACTAGACCCGTTTCGCTCGGCGATGATGGCAGTTGGCAAGTTTTCGTCATTGCACCTGGTAAAACCGAGGTTCTCGGATCGCCACTGCGTTATGTCGTTACGCATGTAGAAGCAGTGCTGCAGGGCTCTATTTTCCAGGTCGTGATTAAGGCGAATGCTAGAATTCACCTTGTACACTTGCAGGAAGGCAGCCCGCACCGCCTCTGCTTTCTCCTGCAGATCTTCGACAACAAAGAAGTCATCGTCCAAGACGGTGTTTCCTGAATCTATTCCTGCTGTAAGAGGTAAGTCTTTGTTTTCTGTCGTCCTCTGAAGCTTAAGACAAGTAAGGTCGTTTTGTTCATTCCTCCTAAAGATCTTGTTAATTTGAGGAAACATACTCAGGTCACTAGAATTACTGGCCCAAATTTTCTGTCTTAAAACAGGTATACTATGAGTTATGAATAATGGCCTAGTTAGAAAGAGTGATGAGTACTCAATTGAGATACTCACCCCCGAGAACGTCCACGATGAGTCCTACGAAGAAGAAATTAGGCATTTTGTTAGGATTGTAAAAAAAAACACTAAGTTTCTGGGGATGAATGAAACCTTTGAATGTGAAACTGTGAGTTTTAAAAATAAAAAGCTGAAGTGTGGTTCAAATACATTAGAGATTAAAAAAATCTTAAATCGCATTCTACTCATGTAATAGGATCTTCAGTAGAAACTGGAGAACGAATCTTTAAACCATGCTGTGGAGTAAAGTACGCATTTATTCTAACATGTTACGGTGGAATGGCATGCATAGGTACAACAGGGCGATGAGGACCATTCTTATTGCAGGAATAGAATTGTTGGAACTTTCTGTTGTTCTCTCAACACATTAACTTCTTCTAGACGAATGCATGTTACTAAGTTTAAAGCAGGTACACTTCCTGATTGATCTTATCAACCAAATCGCATCGAAATCTAATTTGCCTGTCAATGCTTTTACATGCCTTATACTTGCAAAAAACGGAATTTCTCCATCTGAAATTATGTACGTTAACTTTAAATTAAGTGTTCCTTCAGAATGTTTTGATGCTTCGTTAATCACCCAAGAAACGACAATGTTACCGTACCAGTAATTTTTTTATTTTTATAATTGGCGAACACTAAAAAGGTTCTGCACATTCCGAGGATTCCGAGATTTTCCGTTTCGTTGATGCAAGTGCCATTCATAGATAGTGACAAAGAGGGTTTATCTCACTTCAACGATACAAGACAGCATTGGGTTTTCGAAACATTAAATCGTACACGATTTTTTATTTTCCATTGAACAATGCTGTGTAGGTCGGAATTTAATGATCTAATCATATTTTGCCGTTGCAGTTCCACATCCAAAGAGAAGCGTTGTGAGCCTGGAATCGCATATGAAAAGCTGAGAGTGCCATCGTCAGCGAAACAATGTTTTGAGTTAGAAGTTGCAGACAGGAGATCATTAACAAAAATAAGGAAAAGGGTAGCAAACAAAACGGATCTCTGGGGCACACCAGCATTAATTCTATGATTCTATGGGTTTCAGACTTGAATCCGTCCAAAACAACTTGTATTGAACGGTTCGAAAGAAAATTTCTAATCCAACGCAGAAAAGATTCGTCAATACCAAAAGCATGCATTTTCTATAAGTAAACAAGATGCCAAACCCTATCAAATGCCTTTGAAATATCAAGTGCAACAATGTTACTTTCTGCAAAACGATGTACAGATTTGTGGACCTATGCTACGAAAACCGTATTACAGGTCATTAAGAAGCTTCCGTTCCTCAAGATATTTCGTAATTTGATAATTAATCAGCGTTTACATGACCTTGGAAAGAATGGACGTGAGTGATATTGGACAATAGTTAGAGGGGAAGATGATTCACCTCTTTTAGCGACAGGCTGTACAAATGCAATTTTCCATAGATTTGGAAAGAGACCAACGGAATAAAACATATGAAAAAGCTTACGCAGTGGTTTCGCCACCGTTGAAGAACAATTCTTCAGAACAATAGTAGTGAAACCATCTGGCCCATCGAATTATGAATGTTGAGATCTTTAAGAACTCTCACCACATTTTGAGTACGAGAAAAGATTGTTCCCATAGAATCATCTACGTGTTCAAGAGCTAGGGGAGCCATGACGCTATATGGTAAGGTGGAATTGGAATTTTCGACGAACTGCAGGCAAATAAGAATGGTTATATCAATAGAGCTAACTAAAGGAGTGTCATTGACAACAAGCGTAGGAACCGAGGAAAGGAAGATGTTCTCATGTTTTTTACGAACGACCAAAAACTCTTACTGCCTTTGGGACATTGCAGTATTTTTCGCTGTTATTTTTGGTCATGTAAAAATTTGGTCCTTCAAATAGTTATAGTCATTGCAGGCCTTCCTGGCTTGCTTAAATCTGTTCCGGTTTTCCTCAGTTGGGTTGGCAATAAAACACCGGAAGCACATCTCCTTGATAACCTCTTTGCAGCTCGTATCGAACCACGATTTAACCTTGGGTTTAATACTTTTAACCCTATTCGGGATAAACGTTTCCATTCCCAGATGAATCATGTAAGAGATCATATCTGCACTGGAGTCTACGTGCGTCTCTTCTGACGAAGCGTAGCGACCATTTAAAGATTGTGAAGAAATTATTGAGACCGTCCCAGTTGACTTTCTCGAACTGAGACACGGTTCTCTTTGGAGCTCTTTCTTTAACTGGATTTGTTTGACACGAGAAATTAGCAGTAATGACCCTGTGGTCCGATGTGTTTAGAGGCGTCAGCACACTGATTGTGTATTTAGCAGGACCAGAAGTGAGAAGCAAGTCAATTGTATTTTCTGTTTGGCCATTAACTTCTGATAAAGGAGTAGGCTCATTGACAAGCTGAGTTAGATGGTTAAACTCAGCAAAAATCTCAGCACACATTCCTTCGGCTGTTGTCTGGTCCGAATATCAAATCCACGAAGAATTGTGAACATTGAAATTGCCCGTTATAACGAATTCAGTGTGAGAATACAGGGAGACAATTCTTTTTATGGAGTCAGACAGAGCATCAAATTCCTGAGATGTCAAAATTCTGTCCAGGTTCGGGCTCCGATAAAACAATAGTGAATAATGTGCTTATTCACAGAAAGTTTTAATCACATGAAATTAAAGAGTGAGTTGGTATAATTTAGTGATTAAACCAATTTTCGCCTTCGAAGCTATTTCTAATTAATAAGTTATAATATTTTGGGGTCAAAGGTCCAGTTATTAGGCAGTGTGTTCTGACCCTACATATTCAAAATAATTTGAAAAATATTGAAAGATATTCCCGTGAATGATAAGGGTGACAATTGGAAAAAAAAGATAAGTGTTAATGTTCTAACAGTCAATTTTAAGATCTTATAGATGAAATTTGTAAAGTAATCGAGGACATTCAGCAGCGGATGTGCGAACGGGTCATTGCAAATTTCTTGAAAAGGATGTGATACTGCAACCATCATATTGGTGGCAATTTGATTTATATTAGTTAAAATTTTAATTAGAATATTTTCACAATTTCTTTCACAAAATACTCCTTTTTATTAAATACTATATTAAAACGTCTTATTAAAAACCTATGTCTTTTCAAAAATCCTGATGCAGGTATTCGAATATAACCTATTGCTTTTTTGTTTCAAGTTTATTATTTCCAAAAAGAAATTGATTTCGCTTATTTTTCAGTTAATACTTTAGAAACAAAGCTTTTATTTCAAGTTCTTATGTTAACTCTTTTGTTTTTTCATTAAAAATGTAAATTAAAATGTAAGACTTATTAAAAATATATATTATATATTGTACATCATCTTAAGGATGATGCCTTAAAGTGGGAAATGTAGCTCCCTGTGTCTCGACAAGCAGCAAAATCTGAAACTTTAAAGATAAGTTTTCTGTGACATTCTTAATGGCAAAATTTTAAAACTAATTAAAGTTGATCTCATGTCATAAAACTTCACAGTAGTTAAAAAAAAACTCATTACAACAAACCAAAGTACGAAACGTGTGCTACACATAAAAGTCGAGAATCCTTTACAAATGGAACCAGATTTTTTTTACAGTTTTCAAACCGTTAACCCAGTTTCTTATCATTGGCCATCTTGAGTGAAATTCAATTCCAAACAAATTCTTGACACGCAATAAAAATGGAAACCAAAAAGACATATGTAATTATTCCCAAATAACATTCATTCAACTTTGCTATCATATGGCCCATTTAAGCACCACATCGTCTTTATGCTCCAATAGTAAACACAGACCTTAGCTGAACTGAGTCGAGCAGAGCACAAAACAAAACCATATAATATTCTTAGTGTAGGCGGGCGGTCTGAATGTCGACCAAATAAATTTTAAAATCGCCGATGCACGAACACATACCAAAGCGATTAAAGCGGGCCCCATCAGCATCATATAGGCACGCATTGTTGTAGCTCCTCTTGAAATGTATTCTTTTTCAAACCTCACAAAAACCTAAACATGCAGAATAACATGCAATCCAGTCCCGCATGACACAGTCCCCACAGCATCCCAAACAAAATTGAACAAATTTGCGCATTCCACGGACTGATCCGGCTCCGGTCAGCATACTACCAGCTACATGCCATCAGGCAGCACAGTCTCGTTAGGTGACATAGAATTTATATGTTTAAGTTAATGGCGTACCGATTTTACTGCCGGCCGCTGGCACCGCCGGCGCCGCTCGTAGCATAACCATAGCCATTAAACCTGTAGGCGGCAGGATCAAATGGTCATAGCGACTAATTTCTCAAGGTATTGCTTTTCGACTCATAAAATTCTATAAACCTTGCCCTGCTCTAAATGACTGCCTATTAGCGGGCTTGACCCTATTGGTATATCACCATCAATTGATATGACAATGACGTTGCCGTAATGCCAGTAAGACTTGCACTTAATTCCCGATAAAGAAGTACCCCAATCCGCCAATATTCAGTCTTCTCTGGCTACAGACATTAACTCTGATGGATACGCCAAATCGGTGGGATTGGATTGCAGCTCGGAAATGTCCCACATTTGTGTCCACTACGTCGTCGTTGTCGTTATTCTGTTATGTCATAAACATAAACATAAACACATATTTGTGCGCCCACCATCGGCATAATCACAGCTTCTCCGGGCTCCAGTCTCCAATCTTTGACTCCGGAACGGAAACCAAGTCAAGGATAACACTCCAGTTCCCTAAGTCTGGGCCAAATACAAAGCGGAATATCGCTGCGCAGTTAAACTAATGGCTTACAAATTCGCACAAGCTTCAAGGCCCAACATAAGAGGCTTAGATGATGGTGAAGCTGTGTGATGAAGTTCTAACAGCGAGACGGGTATGAAGTTTAGATATATAAAACTAAAGGTACGCCAACCAACGACGACAACGACAACGACAACGACGACTCTTTGCCACATTGGTGCAGAGGTCACACGGTGTAGGAAGTATAATATTTTTGTGAACGGATTGTGATAAAATTTATGGCTGCGATTGAATGACGCCTCTAAGGCGTTTCTTTTCACATGCAACCATATCGCCATCGCTCGAGAAGAAGTTATTCGTATAATTGATTTGTGTCCCGTTCAAGGCGTTTTGTCAGTAACTAATGGAATTTCACCCAAGCGATGAGCTTTCAATGATAAATGAACAAAATGAAATTTGTTTAGACATTTTGATTTTATTACTATTGGACTTTGATGTGATGTGCTTTGAAAAAAGGCTATAATTTAATAGCTAATAGAAGACTATAACTTGAAGTCACCGCTGCGCTGTGTAAGGAAAGTGATCTGTCGCCTTAAAGGGGTTAAGAGCATGGGGTCTTAGGTTTGATTAATAGTTTTTGTTTTTATTCATTTTCGGTAGACAAGCGCAGAAGTAATTAGGAAAGGTTTTTTTACCTGATTTAATTTATTAATTTTTCTGTGAGCGTTTGAAATTTGAATTTTTGAACTTCTTCTTCTCATTTCTGTGGTCTGCTCACGCTTCAAGAATTTATTTCGTCACAATGCAAAATTTTAACATAATTTGTTCAATGGTTTAAGGCATAATATTGGTTAGAAGTTCATATTAGTATACCGATGATCAGCCAGGTTGGGGCCAAATTCAAAAACACCCCAGCCTCTAACGGAGTATCCGGATACCTGGCGACCTTTAGGACTAACAAGCCTTATCTGTATATGCGAACAGACGGATCTCCTTTCTTCGCAACGCGTGGGACCAAAAATGAAAAATAACGAAAAAGAAAAACAATGATGAGACCGGTATCTCTTCAAGACCGGGCGGCAGCTTGTCGTTAAAGCCTGTTGCCGTATCTCCTGCAGCCAACACAGAGAAGGATGCAGTGGCAATAAATGGACCCTCCTCTGCTGTTGGTAGCAACGAGAGTAGGAAGGTAGTGATTCCTAATTCAAGTAGTGGCAGGGTTGTGAATAATGGCCCTACCACTACTAATGCGAGTACATCCAGAATTTGAAATGAGAAACTCTGAAAAAGCCTATATAGACAAAGGCAGTAAGCGGCAAAAATCCTTAAGGCCTCTGGTCCATCATTGGGGGTTGAAAGGACACCGCAGGAAACCGCTCGCATTAAATGGGCCTACAGTGTTCTTGCTGCAGCGAAATGTCCCTTGAGTGGGCCATACCGACACCAAAACGGCCTCGTGTGCACAACACCAACACTCCCCTCAATCCCATCAGGGAACAAACCAGTTTCAATGACGTCGACGTCACGAAGGACATAGTCGTGGTTGCGGTCATTGACAGGAGCGATGATGATAGCACAATATCGGCTGATCGTTGGCAGCTGGTCAAGGTTAAACTCTCGCTGGCTTTTTAAGCATTTTTGGAGGAGAGCTTCCAGGACCACTTCCTAGCATAAGCGATGGATGTTGGTATCAGAGTCATATCGAACTCATGGTTTCTGGCAACCAGAGGTCTTGTGACTTATACAAGCTCGCTGTCAGCCACTTAGGTGAAGTTTGGCCATGTGCGAAGCTCGAGGTTGTTGCTAAGAAAGACATTGCTAGCAGACCTAGAGCCCTTGACAACAAAGTCAATGACCTTACCTAGGCTATGAACAGATCGCTGAAAATTGCTTGTCCATTTATACACATAAGAGGACACAACAATGTTGGGCCTCAGAGCTTGATTCGTTCAGGAAAGAATGCAGGAAACTCTTCAAACGAGCCAAAGCCGCAAGGCTAGCCTCTCACTGGGGCTCTTACAAAGAATCCCTAAGAATTTACAAGAAGGCATTAAGGAAATCTAAGCGATCTTCTTGGCGATACTTCTGTGGCACGATAGAATAAATTTGTGAAGCCTCTTTCAACGAATCCAGCGATGCCAAGCAGCTTGAAAAATGCAGACGGCTCTTGTACAAATTCAAGTAATGAACCGCTGAACTTACTATTGGACACTCACTTTCCTGGCAGTTGTCTTACCGAAACTTGAAACACTTATATGCGTTCAAGTCCCAATACAACATATACATTAGGTATGATCTCAAGGGACAAGCTACAATGAGCTCTCAGCAGCTTCAAACCTTTGAAATCTGCAGGACCAGATGGAATAATACCAGCCGAGCTACAAAAGACTTCTGACATAATTGCACCAATCCTTTTTACCAGCTGTCTTTACCTGGTCCATATTCCCTGGGCATGGAAAGAAGTTAAAGTTGTTTTTATACCCAAAGCAGGTCAATCCTAAAGATCTACTACCTATAAGTCTATCATCATTACTTTTTAAGACCTTGGAAAGATTGATTTATATCAATTTAAGGTCAAGTATTGATACAAGACTTCTGCCTTTGTCTAAACATGCTTATAGTAAATGTTAATCGGTGGAAACAGCGTTACACACCTTAGTACGCACCGTCGAATATTTTCTCCGTCATAAAGAGTTCACTATGGTTGCTTTCCTTGACATCGAAGGTGTTTTTAACAAAGTGGACACATCTGCAATCACATCTGCACTAACATCTCTAAATGTAGAGAGTTCGCTTCGGGAGTTGATTCATTTAATGCTGACTAGCAGAATGATCAACTCAAAACTGGGCAACTCTTTTAGTTGACGATTCGTTATTAGAGGGACACCGCAAGGTGGGGTTTTATACCCTCTCCTGTGGAAACTAGTGGTGAACGAAATCCTAACTAAACTGGATCCGGAGGGCTTCAGAGTGATAGCCTATGAGAACGACGTTGTTATAGGAGTGTCAGGAAAACGTTCAGATGCTTTCGTGACCTTAAAAGAACTCTTACAAAATACCTTTGATAGACTTATTCAATTTGCTGATCGATGTGGACTGGGAGTTAAGTCATGCAAAACCGATTTAGTCTTATTTTCGAGGAGGTACAAAATTCCATTTGTCAACTCTCCTCAACAGCAATTCGACAGAAATTTCAAGATTTCTTTACCTCCTAGATCTTTCTGGGATATATGGTCGATGCACGGAACCTCAGAATTCTTTGCCCGATTCTGAAAAAAGGAAACCCTCTAAACTTCACCAATTATATAGGCATTAGCCTAATTAACATCGCTTACAAAAATTTCTCTGCCGTAATATGTGAACTTCTTTTGCTCATTGTCAACAACCTGATAGGTCCTTATCTGTGTGGTTTTAGGCCAGGAAAGTTCTAAGTCGTTCAAATATTTACATTACGGCAGATCTAGAAAAAGAACCAAGAACATCGAATATGCCAGTATCCACAAGTTTTGGTATCCCTGGCACATTAGTCCGTTTGTGCAAGATGATCATGGAGAATTCACGCTTATGGAAACAACTTAACAGAACCTTCCGATGTCAAAAATAGACAAGGTAATGCGCTGTCATGGGATTTTTTTTTAACATCGTACTTGAAAGAACTATCGTTGAAAAGTCTGTCCAATTACTAGCATATGCCGATGACATTGACATAATCGGAAGAACTCAGCGTGATGTCAATTGGACTTTTGTGAGTATTGAGGCAGAGGCAGCAAAAATGGGTTTAATGATTAATGAGGGCAAAACAAAGTACATGCTGTCGTCAGGAAAGACATACAACACCGACGTGTAACTTTGGGGTAGTCAAGGACTTCGTCTACCTAGACTCTGCCGTAACCGCAAAAAACAACACCAGCGCTGAGATCAAACGTAGAATAACTCTTTCTAACTGCTGTTTCTTTGGACTAAGAAAGCAATTGAGTGGTAATGCCCTCTCTCGAGGGACCAAAGTGTGAAAGCACCTTGGGTCGGTTCGAGAAAAAAGTTCTTCGTGTGATCTACGGTCCCGTATGCATCGAAGGGAAGTGGAGGAGAAGATAGAACGACGAGCTGTATGGACTGTACAGCGATGTAGACTTAGCCAGAACGGTAAAAGTCCAACAATTAAGATGGCTGGGTCACGTAGAGCGCATAGAATCCAATGCTCCGGCCCGGAAAGTCTTCGAGTCCACACCCATAGGACA
>NC_079147.1:27014550-27065401 GCF_945859685.1 Eupeodes corollae
GGCTGTTTAAAACCCAGCACATCAGAGCCGGCTTCTCTAATTGCATCTTGGAAATATTGCCACTGGTTTTCGATACATTTTGTTGGCGGCAGAGAACTTTGAAAGAGGTTACTTGTAACTCGGTCGAAAAGGATTTGGCGATCTCTTGCGACTGTAGCCGTTTGAAGTTCTACGTTCTCCCAGCTCTTCCCTGTTGTGCCTTGGGTCTGGAAACCTGAAATGCTACCTTGGCTACATGGAGGTAGCGGTCCGAGTCGATGTTAGCTCTTCGGAAAGTTCGGACATCCATGATGCTGGAAGCGTGTCTAAGGTAGATCGCAATATGGTCAATCTGTTTGATGGTAAATTGATCTAGAGAACCCCAAGTTCTTCTGTGGATGTTGGGATGTGGAAAACGCGTACTGGCTACCACGACGTTTCGCAGAAAAATCTATGAGCCGGAATCCGTTGTCGAAAGTGATGCCGTGTAGGCTGTTCTTCCCGATTATTCCACCAAATATGTCTTCCCTTACTAGCTTGGCATTAAAACTATTTTAATATCGTAGCTAGGACACTGCTCATATGTTTTGTCTAGGAGTTCCAAGAACATATCATTTGTGTTGTAATCTTTCTCTTCTGTAGGGGCGTGCGCGCATATAACGCTAATGTTGCCAAATTTAGACTTGATGCGTATGGTCATGAGGCGCTCATTGATGCACCTATAGCTCAAGATTTCCTGCCTAAGTCTGGTTCCAATGACAAAGCCGCTTCCAAATAAGCGCTGATGGTTTTCATGGTAGCAGTCATCATAGTATATATCGCAGTTTTTCATCCTCTTTTTGCTCGGCCCATCCCATCGTATTTCTTGGATGGCGGTGATGTCTGCTTTATAGCAGTCTAGGGCCTCCGCTAATTCTTCGGACGGACGTGGTCTGTTAAGGGACCTAACATTAGACGTGCATATCCGAAGTTCGTTGTCCTTAATTCGTTTGCTTAGGTTGTCAACAGTAAATCCGTCCGTATCCGAGAATTCAACCCGACGGCACAACCTCCAACCTGGACGGCCAGATCCTAAGTATAACTATAAGGATGGGGAGCCGGATGAAACCGCTCCTTATAGACCGAACCATTTAACCCACGCCCAGCTGAGCTAGTCGGTGAGCTGCACAGTCATAGTCATAGTCATAATCAAATATATCTTTCGCGGTGCCGGTTGCACATTTTTAATAATTACCTGTTCAATTTCAATAATAATTGGATTCGCAAAATCAATAGTTCGCGGTTTTTAAGTAGTTTTTATTTACGTCATAGCTCACTCTTTGAGTGAAAAACAATGCAACAAATTTAGACAAAGTATTACATAAATTTAGTTGGTTTGATTGTGTGTTCTCAATGTCTCGTGGACAATAGAAGATATTGACTTCAAAATAATTTCATTCATCCAATTTGTATTTTTTTGTATAAGAAATAAAAACTTTTAAGAAATACTACTAAAATTGGTAAAAATTGGTTTTCGACAAAAAATATCGTTAACAAAAATAGATTTTGAAATCAAACTATTTCCTTATATGCAAAATATTGTTGGTAATATTTAAAGTTTCAACAAAACACTAAAACCTACAAACTTTTAAGCAAGACAAATCGAAAGACGGGATCGGAAGTTGTCAGTGCGAGCCCCAGGATTTATTATTCGTTTTTAGATTCACACTGTAATCCTTTAGTTGTCGAACATCAAGGACGATTTAAACAAATTTCACCCCAATATCACTATCTATGAGCTTTATTTACATTGAGGGAACATATCAACTTTAAGTAATCGGTATATTTGTCAAGTACTATCTCTTATGGAGCGATCACATACTTGATAACGACAAAAGTACTGCTATCCAAAAAAGAGCTTTCAAAATGATTGGTGATAGAACTACAATTAAACATTTTTCACTGCTCGTATACCAATATCCTTACAAACAATGTCCACCCTCCCAAAACATTATTAAGGTATAATAATCACACTCCCAAGAATGTCTATAAGTTTACGATCTGACGTTTTTTTTCTGACGTACTTTGCAGTATGAAATTCCTTTTTTAACCGCGCAGCAAGAATGTATAATACTTTACCTAAATTTGCTTTCCCTCCTATTTGGATATAAGAAAACTTACGCCCAATGTGCTTCCATAAATTCGTTTGAATACAATATTTGAGTGATTAGAAATCGTGTGAAACATTATAATACTTAAATATCCCTTGCAACAAAGCACAGAAATTGAAATGGACGCGTCAAACAAACGTTAACCAAATCGACCTTACTGCTTATGGCTTGTTAAATTCCTCTGAAATCATGGTTGTCCCAAAAGTTCCAATAGACAAAATTGCCTATAACCACTCCAATGTATAACTTTCCCTACAAAAAGGCTACGATTATGGGCATTTCCTAAAACTTACAAAAAAGCAAATACCAAGCTATTCATAAATTCCTTTAAAAGATCGAAATTTCTTGACATTCACACACATCATCATCATCATATGAAAACATGGCAGACGTTACCATTTTTCTCACCGAATTTATGGCACATGATTTCCTAACCTTTTTTTTTTCTTAACCAAAACTGTCCTTGATGCCGCTCACGAAAATGTGTGTTCTTGGGACTTTGAAATCTCATGATTTATATGCCCCATCATCGACCGATATCTAGGAGATGTGTGTTTTTCCATTCTATGTACAGCTATAGCGAGCTCCCTGACCTCATGCACAATGTCTTCTTAAGCTGCATATAGCTGGGTCAGCACAAAAATTGATTTCGAACAAAACTGCCTACCTATCAAAGATTGGCGTTCACATGCTGCGAACTGTGAAGTCCTTTGCGCTTCACCCGGCCTTCAACCGAGAGGGTTACAATGCAAAACTACAATGCCCCGATCAAAGACTTTGCTATACTTGGGGCTTACCTTGCTACCTAGGTACGAGAAGGTATAATGAGGCCTTGCGCACAATACTCTGTGAGCCTGACTCTGTCCGGATGGTTGGTCACTGGTCAGTGGTCTGAGCTCTATTGCTGTCTTCTGGGCGCATTGTCTGCATGGTCGGTCGAAGTCGTAGCGCTACATGATCCATCGTGGCGGGTTGGCAGCGTGGCGGCAGCCGGCGCAGTGAAGCTTCTTCATATCACAACACAGTGGCAAAGAATAGAAAAATATATTTTTTGTATAAGATGTTAGCTCCAACCCCAGATCCTTCTCCCGAATTAAATTTGAATATGAATACCAGAAGGAGGCACAAGTCTTTGGCCCGGTCGGTCGAGCTGGCAGGCAGGCCGGCCGGCCGGCTGGCTGATCGTGTGTATGTTTATATTTCATTGTGATAATGTGGGTCATTAGAGCTCGCTAACAGTATCGACTGCTTCGATGGAAGATGGAAGACCGTTGGTTGCTTCGGCACCTTTTTTCTATATGAGAGTTCCCAGTTAACAGTGGTTGTTTGCCATCCTTCAGGCCTTTGATCCCCCTCCTCCCTGCCTATGGATATCAACTCTAAACGAAAATTCATGGAGTAATCAGGTCCCTGGGATGATATTGATGTTACAACCAAATTGCATTCGCGGCCTGTCTTGTTGTGCATAATGAAGTGCACTCCATACGAACCAACTTGGCAATTGCTTTACCTGAAATTGACTTGACTTGGACTTAGACTTAGACTTTGTTGTAGCTTTTCGTATATATCTAGATGTATGAAGGAAGATAGGTACAAGTATATGCGAGGATTTTGCATTGTGAAAGCGTTGATCTTATCAGTTTAACGCGCGCTTGCCGTTCGTCTTCATCTTCGTCGCTCGTCGCACTCGGCCTTCTATGCATGAATCTCTTCTTGTATCAAAGATTTTTGACCAAGCTAAGCCATATGGTGGATACATATTCATCTATTATGGGTTTTTATTGGAAGGCTGTGTTGTGCTTTGCTGATTTGGATGCACAACAATATTGCGTACGCATAAATAAATAAATTTTACTTATTATTTGTTTTTGAAACTTGAGTTTTAAGCTAACAAGAAAGGAGTCGACTTGTGTGATGGTTTTTACAAGTCTTATAAATTTATTAATATATGTGATTGGGTATAATTCAAACAGGTCAACATTTATAGGTTTCTGTGATAGTAATTATGATGGTCTAAAGTAGTTCTAAGGATGCACAATTATACTGTTACATATATTGTTGTAAATTAAATAGTGGCAACTTGGTTGAATGGGACAAACCCACAACCTATGCCCATATGTCAAGATATCATGATGACTGATAGAAAATTAAATTATTCTTCAAACCTGGTCAAAAGAAAAACATTAAGTTTTGGGATCATCTCAGGTGAGTGTTCCAGGTGGTGGAAGGATTTTGTTGAATCGGGATTGGTTAAAACGACTGTGATGTGAAAACAACATGTTATAAAAACAGGTGCAAGTTGAAATGGGATTTTAAACAAATATTCACAGGTGTTTCGAGGGGATTAAGAAGCACGTAAGATTGTTACCAGAGGTAAAACCAAATCAAATCAAATGGGGTGGCGCAACAGTCCGTTGTGAACCAGGGCCTAGTGACTTACAACTCTCAACCACTCCTGTGTGCGAGTAATGTTGTCAGGAATGGAGGGGACCTACAATTTTATGCCGAATCCGAACGGCTAGTTTGAGAAAGCACTTTTTCATGACAAGAATTACTCTTGAAGGAATTGTCAATTCCTCGCAAGAGGCAGTACCCGCGAAAATTATTTTTTTTTTTTTAAATTAAGGTGGCACAGGCAGGGATTGAACCCAAGATCCCTTGCATGACAGTCCAACGCACTAACCATCATGCCACGGGTACTACTAGAGGTAAAACCAATATTCTTAAAACATCGTCAGGTTCCTTTTGCCTTAAGAAATTAAATAATTTTTGGAGCCGGTGGAATTTTCACGTTGGGCATGCCAGTTCTAAAAAAGATGGATCAATGCGTATATGTGCAGAAGATGAAGCTTCACATAACACAAATTAAGAACTCGTATTATATAAGTTAGCTGAAGCAAATATCACTGCTCGTAAATCCAAATGCATTTTTGGAAAATCAGAAGTTGATTTTCTTGGTTATAATATATCGGGTGATGGCATACGATCAAACAAATCAAAAGGAGATGCTATTCAGAATGCCCCACTCCCTCTGAATAAGGAAATGCTACAATCTTTTTTACTTGCTTACTTACTTAAGGTGTCGCTACAGTCCGGGGTGGACCTGGGCCTTAACCAACATGCGTCTTCAGCCAGCGATACAATTCCCTGGTCCTTTTAGACCTGGGTGCGCCACCTGAGTCGCGGTCTTCCTCTATTGCGCCCGCGCCGTCCCTCGGGATTGGATTCAAAGACCTTCCGGGCTATAGCGTAGATGTCCATTCGCTCTACATGACCTAGCCATATAATCCGTTGGATTTTAATACTGCTAACTAGGTACAGCCCGTACAGTTCGTCATTATATCTTCTCCTCCATTCTCCATCGATGTAGACCGGACCAAAAATCACCCGAAGAATATTTCTCTCGAAGCATACTAAGACGCTCTCATCCTTCTTTGACAAGGTCCAGGCCTCAGCGCCATAAATGAGAACCGGGATGATGAGTGTCTTATAGATGGTGATTTTAGACGCTCGATAGAGGACTTTACTTCTCAATTGCCTTTTAAGTCCAAAAAAGCAGCGATTTGCAAGAGTTATTCTTCGTTTAATTTCAGCGCTGGTGTCGTTGTCTGTGTTAGTAGCGGTGCGTAGGTAGACAACGTCCTTAACTACCGCGAAGTTATAGCTGTCATTGGTGACGCTTCGTCCAAGACGTCTTTGTTCAATGTACTTATTTGATGACAGAAAATACTTGGTCCTGCCCTCATTGACCACTAAACCCATCTTTCTTCGCTTCCGTCGCAATGCTTAAAAACGCTGCACTGACATCACACTTTTATCTTTCAATTGTGTCAACATCATCTGCCTATCCGAGTTATTGGATGGACCTTTGGAAGAGTGTGCCTCTAGTTTTTTTTAAAAACTCCATCGATTGTTGAACAAAAACGTTAAATGGTTCTAGACCAAAGAGCACACTAGGTATTTACTGAACTAAAAGACTACTTGAAGGCCGACACAGTTCTACGATGAACATAAAGTTTTAATTCTGTGATGTCCCACCATATGGTGTGGGAGCATTGTAGAGACGTAAATAATAATGAACGTCATGTTGCATTTGCTTCACTTATTTTGGGCATAAGTAAACGCAACTATGCCCAAATCGATAAAGAAAGCTTAACAATTATCTTCGTTGTCAAAAATTTTCACCGGTATATAGCATGTTGACAAGTCCTGATTATAACAGATCACAAACCATTATTACGTATTTTTAACAAACACAAACCTATTCCGGTTATGGTATCACCACGGATGTTTTGATGGTGTCTTCTTTTATCAGCTCGCTATTATGAGCTAGATTATCAACCGGGTAAATTCAATGAAAATGCAGAATGCCTGAGTAGACTTACTTTAAAGAGTACTAAAGAAGGCCCAAATGAACTGTCATACATTTATGAACATGGATGCATTAATTCGAGCCGAAGATGTTTCCCGCAAAACTGCTCATGGGTGGCCATTAAAAATTGGTAAGGAATATAAAATTTGTTTCCAAAGAAAAACTGAATTATCCAGAACTAAAGTTTGTATCTTTTGGGGTACTCGTATGATTATATCAGCCACACTACAGGCAAATATTTAAAATTTACTACATGAAAATAGCCCCGGGAATGAGTCTTATGCAGTCCTTGGCACGAAGCTACGTTTGGTGGCCAAAATTAAATGAACTTATTGAACAGACTGTCCGAGTTTGTAGTCAATGCCAATTGAATCGGCCAAATCCTCCAAGTTTTCTTCGACAGTTCATTCAAGAAGAAACAACTCCTTTATCAAACTTCGAGTAATGGCAAAGCCGGACGAATAGTGCGTTATACAAAGTCATCACTTGGGAGATGTCTTAGAAGAAGACATTCATTTTAAACTAAAGCTTAAAAGTAGTACCCGTGGCATGATGGTTATTGCGTTGGGCTGTCATGTGAGAGGTATTAGGTTCGATTCCTGACTGTGCAACCAAAAGTTTTATTTACGGGTACTGCCTCATGCGAGGAATTGACAAATTCTCCAAGAGTAATTCTTGTCATGAAAAAGTGCTTTCTCAAATAAGCCGTTCGGATTCGGCATATAAACAGTAGGTCCCTTCCATCCCTGACAACATTTCACGCACACAAGAATGGTTGAGAGTTGTAAGTCACTAGGCCCTGGTTCTTCATGGACTGTTGCGCCACATAATTTATTTTATTGAAGTAAAATTGACACTTTTTATACAAAAGAGCTGAGCAACGAACCTTATAATTATTAGTTATTGTTTATACTTTTGATGAGACAAAAACTGATAACATGTCATTCTTGACAGTCTGTCGAACAGACGCAGATACACACATCTTTCGAAAAATCTTTTGTTAAACTTCTAAGCACCTTGAAATGTCAAGATATCTTAATTTTCAATTTGACAAATAGAACCCATTACTACGTTGATTTACATGAAGTATGTTAATAAACTTTGAATTCAATTTATAAAACAAAGATTTTCAAAAATAAATGCATTGCTTGATGAAAACAGGGTCTAAGCATTTTCAAGTGAAGAAGTAAACAGTTCTGAACTTAGTTTTTCAACTGTTAACTGTTTATGAAGTCATATTGTGGTTTAACCTTAATTCATAAAGCTTCATAATCTATTAGAATTGCTTTAATTTGAGTTTAGCCTGAAGTTTATAACATTTCAGTTTTGTTTGCCCGCCCTGAAAAAAGGAAACAACTTAACCGAATCTTTCTTTGTCAAAAAAGGCTTAAGCCAAGATAATGCGCTGTCATGTGATTTCCTTAACATCGTCCTTGAAAGAATAGTGCAAAGCTTCTACGTCAACACAAGCGGCACTATCTTTCAAAAGTCTAATTAGTGGCATATGCCATTTACATAATCGAAAGAAGAGTGATGTCTATGGGCCTTTTGTGATTATTGAGACAGAGGTGGGAAAAATTTGTAAAGTGGATAATGAAGGCAGAAAAAAGTTAATGGTGTCATCAAGATAGAGCCTATGCTACTAAAGTCTTGATCAAAGCGTCACCATCGACAGACGTCACTTTGTCTACCTGGGCTCCACTATGAATGCAGAAAACAACAATGAAGAATTACTATTGTTAACTACTGTTTCTTTCGGCTAAGAAAGCATTGAGTAGTAAAATTACCCCAAACAATCACCGCCTTGATATATGGTTAAGAAGCATGCCTTATGACAAAAGTGGATGAAAGCATTTTTTGTCGTTTAAAAGAACATTTAATCGTGTGATCTACGGTCACATATACACAGAAGGTGAGTGGAGGGGAAGATGGAACGACGAGCTCTACGGTCTGTACAGAGATGTAGACTTAGCTAGATGGATAAAAGCCCAAGGATTAAGATGGCTGGATAACGTAGAGCTCATGAAGAAGAATGCTCATGTCCGGAAATTCTTCTTATATACGCCTACAGGACAGTGAAGCAAAGAAAGGTCGTGGATCACTTAGATGGGGAAGGGTTGGTGCTTTTTTTGTTGTTGTTTATAAGTAAGTACGTAAATAAAGCCAATACTTGCATCATTATAAGCTTGATCATAAAATGTCTACAATTATCGAGAAGTTTCTAAATAATCCGTCCTTTTTATGTTGCGCAGAATTGATTTCTTGAGAAAATTTAGAAAGAATTTAAAACTAATCTTTTATTTAAATCTTAAGAAAAAACGTAATTTCACATATCTTCTATATACCCACATATTTTGAACCATAGCATATTTAATTTAATAAGTTAATAATGTTCTCACATCAGTCATTGCTTTAAGATCCTCTCTGCAGTATAATGTGAACGTCTGAGGCCGTTCGTCAACAATGTGATAGGTATTCATAAGTGTGGCTTCAGACCAGGAAATTCCACTATCGACCAAATATTCAAACTACGGCAGATCTTGAAACAAACCAGGAACTTCAAATCGATACCCACCATCTCTTTATTGATTTTAAAGCCGTGTATGACTATATCTGTGGGGAAGGGCTCTACAAAGCAATGTCTAGTTTTGGCATCCCTGGCAAACTTATATGTTTGTACAGAATGACGGTGAAGAATGCATGCTGCTCTATCAAGGTCGGAAAAGATCTTACCAATGCATTTGATGTCAAAAATGTTTTAGACAAGGTGATGCACTGTCATGCGACTTCTACAACATCGTTCTGGAAAGAATTGTGCAAAACTCAACAGTCAACACTAGAGGCACAATCTTTCAAAGGTCCATCCAATTACTCGGATACGCAGATGATGTTGACATAATTGGAAGATCAAAGCGTGATGTCAGTGGAGCGTTTTTGAGCATTGCGACGGAAGTGAAGAAAATGGGTTTAGTGGGCAAGGCCAAGTAAATACTGTCATCAAAAAAGGACACTGAAAAAAGACGCCTTGGACAAAACGTCACCATAGACAGCTATAATTGTGAGGTAGTTAAGGACACCTCTATAAAGACTGACAACGACACCAGCGCTGAAATCAAACGAGGAATTACTCGAAATAACGAGGCAATTGAGAAGTAAAGTCCTCTCTCGAGCATCTAAAATCACTATCTATAAGACACTCTTTATTCTGGTTCTCATTTATGGCACTGAGGCGTGGATCCTGTCGAAGAAATATGAGAGCGTCTTAAGATGCTTCGAGAGAAATATTCTTCAGGTAATTTTTGTTCCCGTCTGCATCGATGGAGAATGGACATCAACGCTCCAATCCGGAGGAACGGCTGGCGTAGTAGTGGAAGACCGCGACTCAGGTGGCGCAAGCAGGTGGTTGAAGACCTCAACCAACTTGGGGTGCAAAACTGGAGACCGAGCTGGCTGGAGACGGATATTGGTTGAGGTACAGGTCTGACCCGGACTGTAAGTAATGTTCTCACCTTTCATCACTATAATAATATTAAATTCATCAACATCAAAAAAACGTTTTTGAAGACTTTTGATATTTTGATGAGAACTGAGAGGTACATTTTACGCCATTCCAATCACTTAATTTACTTAAATTTGTTTAGAGTCAAGAAATAGCTAGGTAGACAAACCTTATATTTCCTTATATTTAAATGGCAAATTTCTTTTAAGTGTTCTTTAACAAAAATGTGCAACAAAACTTTGTTAAAATATTAATTGTTGTTCTGTCTAATAAGATTCTCATGTTCGTTGGCTTATTTCCTGAATAAATGTCTGTTGTTTTTTTTTTAATTTTGATCATAAGTTATTATTCCTAATTGTATAAAATTAATAAGCTGATAATAAAATCTGAAAATCAAAGAAACATAAATATGCTTAAACATTACATTTGTTGCCTTATAACGGATGCTCGATAAAATCCTTGTGAATTGATTTCCAATGCACAAAACCAATACGTGTTCTTATAATGCAAATGTGTAATAAAAATCAAAAGCCTCCTCCAATTCAAAAACAAAAAAGACAACAGAAAACATTTTCTCCAATCGAAAGTAGCTACAATGCGCAATTAGCTAGGATTCTCACATTTTTATGTTGCCTTCAGCATCACCATCAGACAAAGGCAACAACAACAACAAAAAAAACAACAAGTGGTGCCTTACCAACCTTGACAGTGACCATCAGGAACACGCAGAACAAATTCCTTTCTTTGCGTTCTTCTTCCTGTAGGTATACCGCAGTCCAAGTTGAAGTCGAAGGCATAGCCTTAGCCTATATGAAGATACCGATGCGGAGTACTATACCTAATACCAAAACCTACATGAAATGCAACTCCTTAGTTGAATTATTCGCAATGTGCTCTACAACACTCACATTGCGAATTCCATGTTTGGTAAGTCGACCACTGACCACCATCAGACGACAGAACTTGCAAAATCCAAGCACCTGGTTGACAATTTCTTGCGTGCATCGAGACCATATTTGTCCACTATACCAAAGTCCACAAAGGATCTAACTCTCTAATTGTGCAACTACTATTCGATGTTATCACACTTCTTCTAAGAGTGCATTTGAAAAGGTATCTAACTATCTACCTATAACCTATACCTTGCCTTCTAACAAATTGGATTACAAGTTTTGAGTTTGGCATTTGGAACAATATGCGATGGCCAACCAACTCTGTCTTTACTGCACCGCACTGCGCCGCTGCCGACCGACCGACCGACAACCGACGACCGAAAGAATCCCAACCTTATAAAATTTTATCAGTTTGGTTAGAAAAATATTTAGAAAGTCCTGAGGGTTGTTCAACTAACTTGGAATATACAGGACTATGGGTATTGGGCATTGAGAGCATTATTTCTGATCTCTGTTGTTCAAACTACATAATGAGAAATTATTGTCCTTTGCGCGAAGTTAAGACCTTTTGTTTTGTGGTCTTATCGAATCGGCTTAATCAATAGTTTGCTGAATGCTGATGTTCTGCTCATGCTCATTTCTGCAAAAACTTCAATTTCTGCGTTCAAGTCCGAGTCTTCAAGTCTTTTCTATGTGGGTATGGGTATCCGGTGTACGTAAATTCGCCTGTCTGGAGGCTCTCTCAAAAAGGGCAAGGGAAATTATTTATATTTTTCCATGTAGATTTTTATTTCATTTCCTGGACCTGAACTGGAAGTGTGCTGCGCACTGGTGAATTCTTTTTCTGAACTGCAATTGAAACGCTTTCTACCGCGCGCATAGCGCAAATGGAAGCAATTGTTGCATTGTGCTATTATAAGTTTTGAACAGCTTGGGCGGCCCTTAGGCTTGCGACATAAGTTTCATAGAACAGATTCAACATTGAGCATTTTTGTAAATAAATTGTAATGAAGACGAAAGAGAGCATAATTTTCTGCGTTCAAGATTAACTAAGTCCAATAGCTGTTTAGGTTAGGTTTGGGTTAACTTAGAGATAGATATGAACCATCAAGGATGCAGTATTAGGTTAGGTATAGGCAAGGTATAGTATCAATAGAAGCAAATGAGTTAATTTCATTGTTTAAAGGAGCAAATGAAGAGGGCGAAGGTGGAGGAGATAGCTGAAAAGAACTCTAGAGCATTTATAATCACAAAACGTGCATCTGGAGTATTTTATACACAAGGGACATAACTAAAACTGCACCGCACCGCACCGCACAATGTATAAAAGAACAAGAAACGTGTTAGATCTTAAAGGGAATATTCAAACACTTGTAACAGTGTTGCCACTTTGTAATAGTTATTAAAAGAGAAAATTAAAAACTTTATAGGAACAAGTGTTTAAAGTGTTAAGTGTTTAAGTCCGAGTTTTTCTTTAAACCAACCTTGATAAAAAAGCAGTTCATATGGCTCAAAATGTCTTCAACATTCAATACCTTATATGAAGTTTTCCAATACAGGGTTTTCCAATAAATGTATAATTTATTTTAAAAGTGAAGGCGTGCCACTAACAATTTGGATCAATACCAAGCAAAATAACCGCCACAGGTTCTGTTGGAGCTCCATATAAAGGGTGGTTAAATTTTAAGGCCGATGTAGAATGTAAACCACACCTAGACGCCAAGTTTTTTTCTGCTTTTCATTTGACATTTCTCAATTTCAGGCTTATTGAATTTGAACAATGGAAAGACACAAAATCGAGCAATGCGTTAAAGTTATTCAGACTTATTATCAAAATGGGCGTTAAATTCAAAATTCACTTCAAGATTTTGTCGGTATATTTAGTCGTCCAATTGTGTGTACAATCGTAAAAATCATGCGAAAATTTGCCGCGAAAAATATTGCTGCTGTTCCAACAGTTGCACCTGTCACGCTTGTCCTTGATGAACATTATGCATAAAACCCCTTGATCATTTCAAGCGTCTCCATTGGTCAGAATGATGGCAAGAAATGGTAAAAGTAGATGATCAATCTTCGAAGAAACCCATCCTTAGTAAACAGAGACATTTTCACACCCGTCGTCAATAAGCAGAATTTACGCTAAATTGAAGCCGGTCATATCGAACTTGACTATAACTATCCTTTTATGTGATAAGGGTCATTTGAAAAAAAGGTGTGCGTCGATAAGCCAGGATCAGTCCCAGAGCTTATCAGTGAGATAATTCAGTATATTGACTGTAAAAAGCGTTAATTATTCCTCAGCTCCATTACAAATTTGGAACATCGGATGGTGGTGTGTCGCCAAAGTCACGATTGAAATTTGACCGACATTTTTTTTCATGCATATTTGAACTATACCAATGCTATCACAATAAAAATAAATGACAGCAGTTTCCTAAATAATTTGTGTTTTATTCAAAATCAACATCAGAATTTAAAATGTTACTACCTTTTACTTTTACTTTATGAAATTTTCCAAGACCGATTCTCAGGTTTGCAAATATACGCGAATTCTATTTTTCAGCCTTTGAATTAAAGTTACGTGCGCGGACGGTTGCAAGATTTTACTTAAATATTCAAAGGGTCTGTTCAAAAAATAGTACCTTTATTTGAAAACATATCCGCAAAATAATTTTAAGTTGAAACATTTAAATGACATTCGATTGCTCACAATAAAATAAATGGAGACACTTTTTTTGAAAATCGTCAAAGAAGTTTTGTTTTTTTAATAATATATTATAAAGAATGTTTTTTTAGAGGTACATTACTTTAAGTTAGCAGCATTTTTTTAAATGGCGTCTCCTGTCAAGTGTTTCATAGGTCCGAACTCGAATTTGTGTCGTCGAACTCGAATTGATGGCATTTTCCGACATTTCAAGGCCCCTAGAATATAAACCAAAGAATTTTAAAGAGATTTCTGTATGTGCGTGTGTTCGTAGGTCCGCATCTACTTCAAATACATTGTGTCTTACATCACCTTTCAAAAACTGCTAATAAAATTGGTAAAAATCGGATATCGACTGTAAATCTTGGGAACAGAAGCAGATTACAAATCTACAAAAAAACTGAATAATAATAGCCAGAACGTTACAGAAAATAGTGACAGCTATATAACGCCATGATAGCTGAGTTTTTGTTGGTCAAATTGATTAACCATGATGAGGAGAAGCACATGTTGTTTTAACAAGACGGCACCACATTGATGTATTGGCTCCTAGCAAAATTACATCCAGCTGCTTTGAAGAGCTCGGAATTCAAGCCATCTGCTTCAGGGGCTTTGATAGACTTCAGCTTAGATATGGCAATTTTTACGTCGTCTAAGTCGGGAGAACGAGATTCTTATCTTTCGTTGTCTATGTTGAATGGATCATCTTGCCTGACAGCGGGATTAGGTTCATTTTCACCGTTATACGGTCTGCAGAAATGGTCTTTCCATATCCACTGAATTGACTGCGGTTCTACTATGATGTTTCCACTTTTGTCTTTGCAGCCCTCGGTTCTAGGTTTATGTACTTGTGAATTTCGATTCACCTGTTCATAAAACTTTTGAACTTCATTCCTGTTTTAAACCTCTCATCATCTTTGACCGCACGCATCTCATACTCTCTCTTTTTCCTTTTGAGAAGTCAGTGTTCCTCTTGCCTCTTCTGCTGAAAGAGCTCATGAGTAGCTCTCCCCCTTCTATGCAGCGCTGCTTCGCATGCTTGTTGTTTAGCTGCATTTGCCTGCCGACATTCCTCATCAAACTAGGGGTTATTTGTTGGTGGTTGCTTGAAACCCAGCACGTCAGAGGTGATTTCTCTGATTGCATCGTGGCAATGTTGCCACTTTTTTCGATACATTGTGTTGGCGGCAGAGAACTTCGAAAGAGGTTACATGTAACTCGGCCGGAGAAGGATTTGGCGATCTCCTGTGATTGTGGCCTTTCGACGTTGTATCTTCTCCCAGCATCTTCCTGTTTTGCCTTGGGTCTTGAAACCCGAAGTGCTTCCTTGGCTTCACGATGTAGTGTTCCGAATCGATGTTAGCTCCTCGAAAAGTTTGGAGATCCATGATGCTGGCAGCGTGTCTGGCCTCTATCACAAAATGCCAATCTGGATGAATGTAAATTTAATTCCTTTGTGGAAGTTAGGGTGTAGAAAACACGTACAGGCTACCATGACGTTCCGGCCCGTGGCCCCGTGTTGTCGTGGGGGCTATTTTTCCTGATTATTAAGACAAAGATGTCTTCCCTTCCTAGCTTGGCATTAAAATCGCCCAGGACAATTTTTAACATCGTAGCTTGGACACTTCTCATAATTTGTAACTAAGAGCTCGAATGACATATCCTTGGTGTTGTCATCCTTCTCTTCTATGGGGGAGTGTGCGCATATTATTCTAATGTTGCTGAATTTAGCCTTGATGTTGATGGTCATGAGGTGCTTGTTGATGAACCCATAGATCAAGACTTGTTGCCTAAGTCTGGCTCCAATGACAAAACCGCATCCGAATAAGTGCTGTTAGTTTTCTCGGTAGCAGCTATCAAAGTAAATGTCTAAAGCTTTTTATTTATTTAACTCAATTTTAGATAAACACATCAAAGATTCTTTTCAATTTTTTTCTTTTAGATACACAAAAAAAATGTTAAAAGTCTGGATGACAGCTGATTTATTAAAATTAATAGATAAGAAGAAAAAACTTGCTATCAAATGTAGCATCCAAAAAATGTAGGCTTAAAAAAATATTATAAAAACTATGCAAATACCAAAAAGAATGGGAGATGATGTCCGTAATTCCTATACCTTACTAACCGTCTTAATCGTTTCAAGGGTAATGTCAATACGGAATGGGAAAATGTCAATAACTTACTACGAAAACAGCCAAAAAGCAATGAAATTAACAATGTTTTAATAAACAACAATATACATGGTTAATGATAACAGCGAAAAAGCTAATAGTTTTAACGTTTTTTTTTGTTAATATTTCGGATATTTTAAAACCATCTTTTCCAGTTAACAACAGTTGCAATTGTAATATATAATCAAACTTAAAAGAAGATAGAATGCAAGTAAATAGCTTCTGTTTCCAAGCTATTATGCCTGCAGAGATTTTTAAAATGATAAGTCGCCTGAAAAATGCAAATTCTTGCACCAGTGATGGTATTTCTTTAAAATGTTTAAAAGGAATTGCATGCTAAATTGTTGATATTTTGAAGTTTTTTAATATTAGAGTTAAGAGTGGTATATTTCCGAAGTTGTTGAAATGTACTTAAGTAATTCCACTATTTAAAAAAGGTAAATAAATAAAATATTAGTGACAACAGGCCTATCTCGTAAAAGGTAGGACCTTTTCAAAGCTTTTTGAAGATGCTATTCTAAAAGTATGCTGTAACTTATACAATGGTGTTGAACAAAATCAATCAAATATGGCACTTTTCATTGATATGACCAAAGCGTTCGACATGGTTGACCATGATTTGCTATTAGTCAAACTTTTTAATGCGGGGTTTAGGGGTTCCACTTATGAGTGGTTTAAATCTTATTTGGTTCGTGTAAATGGAATTTTTAGTATATTGGTTCTTATAAAGAATGGAGTCCCACAGGGATCTGTTCTTTGGCCATTATTATTTCTTATTTATATGAACTCTCCATTTCAACAAAGGTTTCACGGTAATCAAATAGCTTTTCCTGATGATATCGCTTTAAGTTATGCGGAAAAAACACATTTCGAATGTTTAGTTAAAATGAATGAGGACCTTCAAATGCTTAGAATGTGGTTTACGGCTCACAAACTAATAATGAGTGAAAAAACTAAAATTATGCATTTTGAGACATCAGGATCCACTTTTGATGACTACGAAGTTTTCTATCATTCATATGATAGTAAAAAATTTAGTTTACCGCTTCATATTTGTGGAAGAGACAATTTCAAAGGCTCTAATCTTTTTTATTTATTTATTTAAATATTTAGAGGTAAACATCGACAAAAAACTGAACTGGAAGTGTCATATTGAAACAGCAGTATCTCGAAAGATGTATCTTTTAAAACCTTAGTGTTCACGTAGTGTTTTATCAATGATTTATTACGGACTTGTTAACTCAAAACTGCAATAGGGTATAGTTAATTGGGGAGGTGTTTACATGAACACTTTTGAGTCCCTCTTGGTTGCTCAAAAACATATCATTCGAATCATATGCGGTAGAAATCGATTCACACATAGTTGGACTCTTTTTTGTGATCTGCGCATCCTGCCTCTTAGACATCTTTATGTTTTCAAAGTTTTGAGATAATTCTTTATACAAAGCGGCAATGTACCATCTAGAAATTCGTCCGTTTTTATTTTACGAGTAAATAGTTTACCACTCTTCAATGTTCCGTTTGCACGCAAATCACTTTACACAAATTTGTATCTAACCACCTCCGGCAAACAGTTCAATAAACTTCCCTTATCTATCAGTTTTAATAGTAATTTTAACTTACTTCTTAAAAACGTCACATCATGGCTTTTTACTATTGACCTTAATAATGTTGAGTTACTGTTGAGAGTTACTTCCTAGAACGTATTAAGATACATATACATATAAATACACACACAACAAAGATTCTTCTCGGTTTCTACAAAATACTAAATTATAATAAAATAATAAATTATTTTTCATTACTGAATAAAAACTAACAAAAAAAAACTTATGAATAGCTGATAGTACCCCATGTCAGTTATTCTCAGTTAAAAATTATATGTTAGATCAATCAACACTAACTTTATAGTTATAGATTGATTTTATGGTATTCTGTTTCCATCATTTAATTTAATATTTGTTAATTAGATATAAGTGAAATGAATGCAAAATAAATTGAATGTAATTGAACATTAAATTGTCCTTAATTCGTTTGCGTGACTGGTTGTCAACAATAAATCGGTCCGTATCCGAGGCTTGTTGGTGCTTTGCAACTGAGATACTTTTACGTGATCAGGAAGCCGACGGCACAACCCCCAACCTGGAGGGCCAGATCCTTAATATAACTCATAGTCCTATGCTCCGAATAAGTCGTAGAAGCAATATAAAGTGTTCACTAAGTAGTTCAACCTCACTGGAACTGTACACTCCACCGTTGATTCCATCTCGGGAATTCCTCCATACAATATAAATGCAGACCGACAGACAGACACATGGACGAAATCATCTGACTCTCAGTTTTTCAGAGTTCTCTACCTTCGCAGTATCATTTTTGGCGTTATAGTTCAATTGTAGTTGTACACCGTTTGTACGAATTGATGGTGAAGATTTTGTTCAAACATTTTTAATTGCTTAATGTTTACTGAAAACCTTTTCGCCTTTTCACTGATCTTTTATTTTAATATATCAAACAAATATTTAAGAAATGTATTCTCATAAATTGGTATCACTTATTCTAGGCAACTAACTTTAGGCATCAAATATCGTCTAGAGAAGCATTTGGAACACAGCAGTGAGCACTGCACATTGTGCATCCTGATCCGCACTCTTCATCCAATTCAGTATGACTTCCATTTTGTATTGTGAACTCGTTTAAATGACTCAGAAAGGTGCAATACCATTTCCTGTCGTCGGCGGGCGTCGCGTCGGTTGCTTCGGTGGCCATGATGTGTCCGCACACAACAAAGTGATGCTAACGATCCTTGTACAATGTTGGTACAACTCAGCCAAGAGGTAGGTACAGTGCGCATATCTTCCACCACATATGCTCTCCACATCAGAGAAGCGCGTGCAGAAAAATAATTAGATCTCTTGAATTAACAAGAAGCACATACTCCACTCGTATATTTTATATACAGAAGGGCTTGAGGGAGACCGCCCCACCACCACCGCCGCGCCGCCACCGATTGCAAACAAAAATGTGATCATGTTGTTGCGTCCCCGCCTGAACATATTGTCCTAATGGATTTTCTTCATGCCACATATGTAGTTCGTTCTCTCGTATACCTTTGAGATCTATTGTGACCTCTAATGAGGGATTCTACAAAGGTACCTTACCAACCTATGGGTATATAGTTTTAATACCGCGCGCAGGTCTAACGTCTTCCGGGGGATTTTCTTAGGTTTGCGCAAGTGTTTTTTGAAGGCGAAAGTATTTTTAATTAGCAAAAGTCGACGAAAGCTGCTGAGTGAAGTGCATAGCATGTGAGATAATTAATTTTTGCATCCTACACGTTTGTTCCTTTGCTTTTGCTTTTCTTATCGTCCTGTTCAAAGGTTTTACTCTTTCCTATGGACATCCTTCCCGTGGGATAAGTGAACGTGTATGTTCTGCCATCACCATCCCAGGATGAGCAAAGGTATAGGTATGGTTTAACATTCCATTGCGCAGTCGCCCACATATCCGACGAGCGATGTGACTACCGACGTAATACTGGAATAGAAAATGGTATGGTCAGGTTTGGAAGTGATGCTCTTCTTCTGTCGGGAGTCGGTTGGCCGGCCCTTTAAAGGGAAAAGAATTTATTATTTTTCTATAGTCTTAAATTTGTTTGACTGTTGTTTGTGGTTGGAGAAGATTGGAATCACCATACTGTCAGAATAATTTGTTAGAAACACTGTTCTGATGCACGTGATTTTTTTGAAGAAGCTCCTTTTTTGAACGTTATTATATTTTGTGGATATCTTGGTTGCCAGGAAAATCTTTGAAAATGAATGGGAAAATTATTCTTGTGCGTAGGTTTACATATTTTTGGTATGACTAATTTTCTTCCTTTTTTTGGTATGACTCATTTTTTTTTTAATAAAAAAGTTGTATTTAGAGTTTTAAGAATTAAATTCGTTTTCTTTGTTGATGATGCATTTATTAAAAATAAAAATAAATTAGATGGAACAACTGTTCGTAAAGAACTAGGACTGAGTTACTTATAACTCTCAACCATTTCTATGTGCGCCTCATTTTACTGATGAAGGTGAATGACAAGAATTACTCTATCAAAATCTAAAAAACTGTTTGAAAGGGTTAAGTTTCCCTGAATTCGAACCTTGCCTAATAATTTTTAAATCAAATCAAATTTCTGAAAATACACTTTTCTTAACAAAACGTCGTTAGATTATTTTGCAAAATACAAATCCTTTTATCATTAAAATCCATGTCAAAATCAATATAGAACATAACTTCGGTTCTGGAACTTCGCATTTGTTATGAGTTTCTATCCGACTGTTTATGATATTATATCAAATTCTTCATTCTTAACCTTGATTGATTAAAAAGTCATTTTTGCTTTCTCACATTCATATTATTTGTTCGAGAATATTCATGGTATTAAGAGTTAACAATAAATACTTATAACGTAAATACGGGCATAGTCAAACCCATTGGTCCTTCGAGCCGGATTTGCAGATTTTCCATGTTTAGGGACAACAGACTAATGCTGGGCAGAGACAGAGGCCCGTCTAAGCATTTACGAGTCAGATTGCTGTTCATGAGGGGCTTTGACGCAACCACAAAAACGCTTGATGGGACATCATTGAATGAACATTTAATGACGAGTCCTAAATTACAAAAAAAAACATAGTGGATATAATTTTAAAATGGCGAATGTATCAATACATTATCAGAGCTTACATTGAAAAGATGTATCGGATGATCTCATAAATGGAGGCGATTCCATCGAGGAAACTAGAACCAAACGAGATGAATCTCGTAATCTAAAGCTGCGAAAATGGACTTCCAATTGTAAAAATCTTCTAAAAGACTTACTAAAAGAAGATTGTGAGATAAACTTTGAACTGCCTTTTGAATCCATCGATCATGTCAAAACTTTAGGCATAAGAAGGCAGCCAGACGAAGATAAGGACAATGCTATCAGCGATCGCCAAACTGTTTGATCCACTCAGCTGGATTGCACCATGTGTAATCAAGGCCAAAATTATGATGCAAAAACTTTGGTACAGAGAAACTGATTGGGACGATCCAGTTCCATCAGATCTCAGAGAACAACACGCAAAAATCAATGGAATTGCATGGCTTCAGTGACGCGTCTGAAAAGGCTTATGGTGCAGCAGTTTTCATGCGTGTCCTTGACAGCTCTGGAAAGATCCACATGCATTTACTTATATCTAAAACAAAAGTTGTGTGGAGCCATACTTCTAGTATATCTGCTACACTACACAAAAGAAGTACTTGACAACACATATGCAAAACTGTTCCTGGTCAGACTCAATAATCACGTTGGCATGGATTAGAGAACAATCATCTAAATGGACAACATTTGTCAGCAATAGAGTCGCAGAAATCCAAAGACTTACAAGCTGCGACATGTGGAAACACATACCAACAGACTATAATCCAGCTGATCTGGCATCCCGAGGCGTATCTCCCTCTTTGGTGGACAGGACCTTCGTTTTTGCAAAACTAATGGAATTTCGAAATTCCTCAACAACCATCTGCTTTTGACACAGACCAAGAGACGGCCTTTGAAAAAAAAAATTCACTTACACGAGCTCCGATCCAACAAGTGACATTAATTTAAGCATACTAAGATGTTCAAGATTATCGAAGACCATTAGAGCAATTGCCTTCTGTTGCCGTTTTAGATGGAACTGCCTCGCAAAAAGGAGGAAAACATCTAAGGTCTCTGGAGACCTTAATTGTAAGGAGCTAGAAAATTCAACCATATTGGTAAACAAAGCTTTACAGCGACTTATGTTTAGTCAAGAACTCGACGAATACGACACAAAAAACACAATACCTAAATCATTATTTTTTTTTAATGCCCAATACAATGAACGAATATTAGCACCTAATGATGTCTAGGTTTTACATGGTTTTGTAGAGTAAATTACATTTTTGGTGCTGATTTTAAATCAGAAATTCCGTTTAAGCTACATATTTGCTTAATTTAAAAAAATCAAAATTATTTTAATACATTTTAGAACTACAACCCTTTTTAACTTTTTTGTCCAGAACTGCTTGAGTATAAATTTGATAGCGTTTTTAGATGTCATTAAGGACAGGTGAAGATTAACAACAAATTAGGATTTTTTGAAAAGTGTATAATATTTTAAAAAAATATTAAAACTATTTTTAACTATTTATATTAAAACTAAGTTTTAAAAATAATTTCTTTAAGTTTCAAAAACATCACACATTTTATTGATACAAACTCCTTCTTGAAGTTATATTGTCATAAAAAGAATTATATAATTTGTCTTTCTTATTTTCACAACTGATCATTTCAAATACTCGCAGTGGTGATGTATATTTAAGGCTTGTTGGAACGAATGCCTTCCAAAAAGTTACATGAACATGGTTTTATGTAAGGTTTTTGAAATGTTGTAAGGTTATTATAAGTTATGTTTTTATGTGTTAAGTTGAATTAAAAGCCGTTTTCAAAGAATCTAAAGAAAATGAAAAACTTCGAAATCCAATTTCCTAAAATTCTCTAACCTAAATAATTTGTAAAAATTAGTTCAAATATTAAGCAGGAAGGAATTCAATAAAATTTCTTTTTGTATCAAATTTTGTTGGATATGTAAAAATTTTACCATTAATATTATGACTCGAGGGCTAAAGATTTAAGATTACGTAACTCACAATTTGAAAATGTTGGGGTTTAATGACTTAAAATAATTTAGCTCAAAGGAAAAAAGTGAACTCTATAAGAGGAGTTAAATTTTAAATCATATTTTTTACTTTTTTTTTTAATGAGTTAAAAGTAGAAAGTGGTAAGTAAAGTATGTATTCAGCTCTTACTTATAGGCGAAGTTACATTATTAATTACAAACTCACATATTTTTGTAAAACCTAACGATATAACAAAAGGAGGATATTACTGATATTTTGAAAGGATTTATAGGTCATAAAATACAAAAAAGAGGCTGGGATGCGACCCACACTGATAACTTCCCATCCCGTCTGTCTATTATTCTTGCTTAAAAGTTTGTAGGTTTTCGTGTTGGGTTAAAAAAGTTGTCATTTAAATTATTCTTACAAATTTTAAAATTACCAATAATATTTCCAACATCAATTTTTACCAAATTTTATTAGATATTATATTTTTTATGAAAAAACGGACTGTTGGATTTTTATAAAAAACTACTGAATATCGAAAATAATGTTTTCTGTGAAATTAAAAGAGTTTGAAGACAATTTTTTTAATTTTTAAAAGCTTTTTTAGTCGTAAGTAAATTTTTACCAAGTAATTAGTATTGTTTTTTTGTAAGGTTTTTATTTTTTTGTGAAACAAAATTATCAATTAGATTTTCCTCAAAATTTTACTGAGTGTTGACAACAACATTAAAATATAAAGTAGTTTATAGCCAATACCATAAAGTTTTGAAAAGATATTTGAGTCGAAAATCAATTTTTACCAACTTTTATTCACTTTCTTGTTTAGTATTTAATATTTTGTAAAAAAAACTGTCAATTCGATTTTTCTCAAAATGTTGAAAACAATCTTTTTTATGAGCTAAAATTAGTTAAAATAAATAATCTCAAGTTTTTGAAAAGATATTTTAGTCGAAAATCAATTTTTACCAACTTTGAAAATTTTTTTAGGATTTTATTTTTTATAGAAAAATTGGCAATTCGATTTTTCTCAAAGCTTGATCAGATGTTAAAAACTTTATTTTTCGTTGCACAAAATTGTTTTGGAAATAAAATCATTTTGTATTCCTCAAATTTTCAAGGTGACAATTTTTTTTCAGGTTTTTTGGTATCTCGTAACGATATATTATATACGATTTAATTCAAGTTTTTAGTGTTTTTGGTTCGTAAGATATTCAGGGCTAACCAAAATGATCACCTTTTTTAAACGGCTATGGTAAAAAAACCGCCCACGCAAGTTCCTTGAGAATCCTTTCTGCATCTTTCTGTCGTACTATCTGTATAACAAAATTTATTTCAAGTCTCTATTGGTTCTTGAGCTATGGACAACGAAAAAAAAAGTCACGAAACGTACAGACGTACGAACGTACGTACACACGCACGCACAGACAACTTTCTAAAAATCTATTACTTTGACTCTAGGGACCTTGAAACTTCGGACCCAACAATTCTTGTGTGCGAGTTTTACATTTTCTATGCCGAATCCGAACGGCTGATTTAAAGAAAGAACTTTCATGACAAGAATCACTTTTGGAGGATTTTTCAATTCTTAAAATAAATGCAAAGTTATTTAAACTAAACTTCGACTTTGAGTTTTTAAAAAATCAGAAATTTTTGATCTTTTCATCAAGTTTGATAAAGAATCTAAAATAAGAAAGTTTTATAATTACGAATTTATATATAAATTGTATGTTTTAGAAACCTTTCAGTATAGGGTTATGCATTTTTCGATTTCAAATGTAAACGTAAATAAAACACATATTAAATATGTTTTTCATGATATTTCTTTTTATTATAAAGTTTGAACGTTTTAATCACGTGCGAAACACTACATCATTAAAATGAACATCATTCGAGTTGTTGCAAGCAAAAATTCCTTTGACCATTTTTTTTATATGTACATATTGGCGGTATCACAACTATAACTTGATGAATGTTGGTTTTAAAGTTGCTAAAGTGTTAAAGGTTTATCTGCATAAGCACGGTCTTTCGCGTTACCCCATACAAAAAAGTCTAGTGGTGTCAAATTGCATGATATTAGTGGCCAGTTGCCAGGAAATGCCTATTGCAATAAAGTGACACCTTTTTGTTGAAACTACATATTATCCAAACAGTATTCTTCAATAGCAGAAAAAAAAATTCGGTTATCATATGACCATATAACGATCTGAATTGACAGTGGCCTCTTCTCAATTACTTTAGGATTTCTCAGAACAGTAAGAAATTTGCTTCGTCGCTGAAGAAATTTTTTTCGAAAAATTGCCGTCCACCGTCTATTTTTCAAGCACCCATTCGTAGTTCCTACGACATTGTGAATGGTCAGCTGGCTTCAGTTGTTTTGTGAGGTGGACTTTATATGGATGCAATATGCCGTAAGACAGTCTTAATTCCTGAGAACGACAAGGAATATGTGACTATGGCAGGATTACCAATTTTGTAGTAGGTTTTGAAAAATTGTATGCATTGTGTATGTATGAAGTTATTTAGAATATATTAATAATTCTTTTTTTATGATTTTCATATGAAAAATGCTGACCTTTTGCGATGTATCGAAAATGAAATAATTATTTTAAAACTCAAAATAAACATTTTAATCATCAAGTATTAATTAAGAAAATAAAAAAATAAATTGCGATTTTATGGGGGTACTCTTCTGGAGCAATACACAAAGATTTTGTATACCTATTTAATTAAACACATTTCAGAAAATATTTTTAAAAAAATCTATCGGCTTGTATTTGAGAAAATTTTCGATTTTTGACCAACAAATTTATGTGGAGTCTGCTGGTATTTTTGATCTTAAATAAAATATTCACGAAACCCCCCGCTTAAAACCTTAATTTCCAAGTTTGAAGTCCATCGATCCAATGGTTTGGGATGTAGGGGCCAAGATAGACAGACGGACGGAATCGAAGGACTCACATTTTTCCTTTGACCATTTTGGTTGGTTGTTAGGTTGGATTAAAATTTAGAAATTGTTTCCGAATGCAAAACTTGTCATATAGTTTCCATAAGTCGCAAGTAGAGAAGTATACATTTCGGTTAAATTAAATTATATTTGTATTATCTAATTTGATTTTATACGAAAATAGTATAACTTTGAAAAAAAATCAATTAATGTTTTTTTTTTTCATAATCACATGAAATATCTTACACACAAAAAATTACTTTACCTCCAAAAAAATTGTATGCAACGAAGAATAAGGTTACAGAAAACAACAACATAAAAAAAAGACTGGTATGCAATCCACGCTGATAACTTTCCATCAGTGCCCGTCTGTTGATTTGTCTTTAACAAAATGTTAACGACAATATTTTGTGTGAGATACAAAATTTGAAGTCAATAACTTTTTTACTATGTTAAAATATATATGTTAAAATAAGTTTGAATTCTACATTAGTTTTGTTGTAGAGATTTTTAGTCGAAGAAAAATGTGTTCCAATTTCAGCAGAATTTTTTGAAAGTTTTTATTTGAATTGAATTTTTCAAAGACCATTATTTTACGATAACAAGAAAATTTAGTACGGAATAAAATCCTTTTCAAGTTAATATCTTCATTTATTCACGAGACATCAAGAATTGATAATAACTTTTTTACCAATTTTGTGTAGGGTATTAATTTGTATGAAAATAACTGACTTCAATAAAATTTGTATAAAATTAAATTAGTTTGATGCTAAAATCTTTTGTAAAGATATTTGAGTTGAAAATCAATTTTTAACTTTTAGCAATGTTTTTTTTTTTATTTAAAAAGAAAACTATTAATTCGATATAGAATTTAAACTTTCTAATCTTTCACAGAATTATTCTTTTTCAAATTTAAATGTTTATTTAGTGTTCTATAAAAAGTTCTAGCTTTGAGGCTTAGAACCATAAAAAAGTAGATAGAAGTTTTTAGTCTAAAGCTTTGCTTCTTATTAATAAATTTTCTAAAATGGAAATGAAGTGTTTTTAAATTATACTCCTCACAAATTTTATATCACGGGATTAAAAAATACTGACTAACTAATTTTAAAAAACGTATTCAAATTTAAAATAATTATTGACTTGAACTACTTTAAAAAGTCAAAGAGTGTCTTTCAAATTGAGATTTGAGTAAATTGATTTTTAAAATTATTCAAAATTTCTATTTTAAAAGTTTTAGTTATTTTGGAAGACAAAATTCAAAGACATTGGTTAACTGCTGGTACTAAAATACTTTAGTCTTTTCCACTGTGCTTCACAGTATAGAATAGTATTCATGCAGCTATATCTAGTTTGAACAGCATTTAAATAGAAATGAAAACGGATTACTTTGTCAACCCATTTATTTATCTTCAAGCCTATTCACATTTCTTCCATTTAATTTCACACCTAAATTATTTTTTTTTTCTTTATGGTTACTTAACTAAGAGACATTTTTCATGATGACACAAACATTTCTCTTTATCATTTCAAAAGAGTTACCAAGTCGAGCTTACGAAACAGCTTAAAGCTTCTTTGTTTCGTTTTTAAATCGTTTCCTTAGATGTTCTCTTAACTTAAACTAAGATATCTTTCTGAAAAAGCTCTTCTTAAGAGAGAATGATGATCACTTTCTCTTAAATTGTTTTTAATGATCATTATTATTATTTTATGCTACGACTCTTCGTAAGGTTCTTTTAAGGAAATTATCTTACAATAGTTATTTAAATACAATTATAGCTTGTTCTAGGAAATGAACCTACAGCAGAAGTTTGCTACATCCTCATCAGTTTACCATTAATTTCATAATCATTCATCTCAATATTATCTTTGTTGAGTTAGAATTGTCTCAATTAAAAGTCTAAAAATAGAGACCTTGAAAATTATTTTAGTTCCGTTTCGTGCGTCCAAGTCCAAGTCGATGTCGAAGTTGATTTGCATCATTTTGCACTTGGATTTGAATAACATAGTAAATTATCTATTTAGGCTCGAAGACACAGCCATTATTGGCACTTAGCATCCCTTTGTGTTGTATTCTGACGTTTTGTGTTATTTTATATTTTAAAAATGTTAATTGCTCAGATATTCTGCTCTAAGCTAAGGGCAACAATGCTTTATTAGCCTGTCATTCTAGGCCGACTAAAGGATAAAATAGTTGTAGCTCGTATACCTATGGTGATCTTCTTATACTAAATTACTGATGTTTGGTATTTTATGCAAAGTATCTTAGCTATACTTTGAGTTCGGATGATGGTCGCATGAAGCTATAAATAGAAATTAGAATTATAATGTTTTATGAACACTTTGGATAATTACGTTAAGTTATTAGGTTCTTCTTCTTCGAACAAAGTTATATCTTGTCTTAGTGGATAAGGTTTGACTTAAAAAGTACAGAGGAGGATATGAAAAAAATAAGACATAAAGTTAATAGTTTGTACATAAGTTGAACACTTGATGTGTGTTGATTGTTCAGTTGTTGATAGATTCAAGAAGCTAAACAAAATTCCCTTTGTCGGACTTGGACCTGAAGAATGACGTGTTAATTACTTGTTTCATATTATAGTCGGTCCATTCCATCAATTACTCAATTATAGATTTTTTGTTGTTGAAATTCTTGTACTATACTTCGTAGGGTCGGAAGGTTCACATGAGATTTCATTATTATGACAATACATCATTTTTTAGATCTCCAATTACCCTTAAGGTATTTGTTAATAATGTAAGCTAGGTCCATGACACCTTGGGTGATCTGCGAAATGTTTTCAAGAACTCAAGGTTGTAGAATTTGATTTGTAAATATTTCTCACAAATTGCCAATAAAATTAACAACATCAGGGTTCATGTCATTTTCTTAAGTCTAATTTTAATCAAAATTGTTTGTAACTAAAAATAACGAATAAATAACTTAATTAGTTCTCAAAAGACAATATTTTTAGCTGAAAATTAACCTTTATCATAAATAGTATTTGGAAAGAATTTACAATTTAATGACCGCTAATGACTTTTAAGTTCGAATAACATAAGATGATTGAATTTAAATCTTATTTTATTATTCTTTTTAAAAACATAAAAGCCTAGCACTAGTTGAAAGCGTATGAAAAATTAAGTCTTTCTAATTTTTTTGATTTATGTTTGCGTGTAGAACTCATATTTTTACATTTGTCAATGTTTAATAACAAACGATTAGTATTACAAGACCCCATAGTTGTTTAATTTCATCTTAAAGAAGTTCACAATCGGTTAAGGATGTTATAGTTTGAAATAGTCTGACATCCTTAGCTTCCAATAATGTCATTGAATTCTGTAAACTGGAAGAAAGGAAATTTATAAATAAAAAGAATAACAGTGGACCAGTAAAACTTCCCTGTGGAATTCAAGAGTTTAAAATCTATCAATAATATATGACGAAATCTAAGATAATCTTATGTTTCCACTAAGTTAAATTTTTCCAATTTTCTTGAGAGCACAGCATGGTTTAGAATGTAAAATACCTTACTTAAGTCTGTAAGTACGAAATCAACTTTTAATCTGTTTTTTTTTGACGGCGTAAACAGAGAATGTAGTATGCTCAAGACTATTTGTTATTTTCGATTTTTTTTACAAAACACAAACACAAAAGAAACTCAAACAATTTTGGAATGACTGACAGTTTAACTAGTTACATTAATAAGAGATTAAGTGCTTGAGGAAGGCGTTTTTCCATAACACTGCCAAGTTACAGCAGTTAATAGATTAGTTAAACGGGACAAACAACGGATATAATAAATGTTTTGCATATTTTATTGCATAAATGATAGTAAGCCATAATTAAAAATATTTTCTAGTATAACTGTTTCAAAAATTGTCAAATTAATAAAACCCAAATGAGGAACTTGTTCAGAGCTTGAGAAGTTATTTGAAAAGTTAGAATTTAATGAGGAATATTATTCATGTCGACAAGTTGACTTTTAAATCAGATTCGGTATTTTCAATACAAATAAATAGATAGATATTCTTTATTCCGTTATTACCATTGCTAAAGGACATGACATGAACTGTCGTCTGCCGTGGAAAATTTTGCGGAAGGATTTAGGTGTGATTACTTTCAAAATACAGCTAGTGCAGGAATTGAAGACGAACGACTTACTGCAACGTACAATTTTTGGTGAATGGGCTCTTGGAAAGTTTTCCGAAGATCCATTTTTTTTTCGAAAAATTGTGTTCAGCGACGAAGCTCGGTACGTAGGCATTGCAAGAGCTACCAATGCATCCAGAAAAGGTCACAATTCAGTCCGGTTCATGGGCTGGTGGCATCATTGAACAGTACTTCTTCAAAGATGAAGCTAATCGTAACGTAACTGTGAATGGTGGGCGCTACTGTGAAATGATATCCCCATTTTTTCCCCAAAATGCAAGAACTTGACTTGCATTGCATGTGGTTTCAACAAGACGGTGCCACATGCTACACAGTTTGGTAAGCATTTTATTTCACGTTCGAGAGCGGTCAATTGGCCGCCTAGGTCGTGCGATTCAACGCCTTTATTTGCATGCAATAATCTTCAAACATTAAATTATACGGACCGTACTATCGATTCAAATAAAGATTTCATGCATTTTTCTGAATTGTATGTGTTTTTTAAGCTTTTAAAAAATCACCCTTTATATTGTAATTGAGTAATTTAATACATTAAAAAATAATTATTATTATTTTTTTTAACTTCCCATAGGAAGTTATTGTAATTGGTCCGTTTTGTCAAATTGAAAATTTTGACTTTTCTCGACGTTTCAAGGTCCCTAGAGTCGAAATAAAAGATGTTTAGAAAGATGTCTGTGTGTGCGTGTGTACGTATCTTCGTACGTCCGTATGTTCGCTACGTTTTTTCGTCGTTCATAGCTCAAGAACCAGAAGAGATATCCCTTTCAAATAAATTTTGTTATGCAGTTAATAAAGCAGAAAGATGCAGAAAGGGCTCTCAAGAAAATTTCGTGGATGGTTTTTTTACCATAGCAGTTTGAAAAATTTGAAATTTTGAAAAAATTTTGGTTAACCCTAAATATATTACGAACCAAAAACGCTAGAAACTTGAATTAAAGTTTATATGATATATTGTAACGTGATATCAAAGAAATTTATTTTTTGGAAAAAATCCATTTAACCGTTTTTTTATAAATCAAAAAAACTGAGAAAAAAAATGTGTCAACTCCAAAATTTGTTCATCTCCAAAACAATTTCGTGCAACGAAAAATAATGTTTTTGACATCTGATAAAATTTTGAGAAAAATCGAATTGACTGTTTTTTTGCAAAAAATAAAAACCTAAAAAAAAAATTAATAAAAGGTGGTGAAAATTGATTTTCGACTCAAATATCTTTTCAAAACTTTGAGATATTGGCTTTAATTTAGTTTTATCTTTCAAAAAATCTTGTTGTCAACATTCAGTAAAATTTTGAAAAAAATCAAATTGACAAAAAAAAACCAAAAAAAAAATTAACAAAAGTTGGTAAAGAAAAATATCTTTTCAAAAATTTGAGATAATAGCTTCTAGCTAATTTTTACTTATAAGAAATATTGTTTTCAACATTAGGACAAGTTTTGAGAAAAATCGAATGGACAGTTTCTTACAAAAAATAAAAACCTAAAAAAAATGTATTCAAGTTGGTAAAAAATGATTTTCGACTCAAATATCTTTTCAAAAATTGTAAATAGTGAATTTAAACTACTTTTAGCTTTCAAAAAAAATTGTTCTTAACATTTAGTAAAATTTTGAAAAAAACTGAAAACCAAAAACAAATTTAACAAAAGTTGGTAAAAATTGATTTTCGACTCAAATATCTTTTCAAAAATTTGAAATATTGGCTTTAAACTAATTTTATCTTATAAGAAATATTGTTTTCAACATTCGATAAAATTTTGAAAATATCGAATCAACAGTTTTTTTTACAAAAAATAAAACTTTAAAAAAATTAATACTAAAACTTGGTAAAAATTTACTTTTGAATCAAATAGCTTTTCAAAAATTAAAAATATTGACTTCAAACTTATTTTATTTCACAGAAAATATTGTTTTCGATATTCATTAAGTTTTATAAAAATTGGGGCCTAAAGTTAAGTTATATCAGTTCTCATCTTATCTTAACACTTAACACTGTATATTTTAAGTCATCCAGTGCTCGTCTCTCCCCATTCTGCTTGATCCATTTTTTAAAATCAGGACTTTAAATTTGTCCGGATTAACTTCCAGATTCAACACTTGGCAATATTCTTCAAGTTTATTGATCATGAACTGTATAGCAGTCGATGACTCCACAAGAAGGACAATGTCATCGGCATACATGATCACTTTGATTCGTTTGTTAGAAAACAATTGAGATACTCAACCAAATTATCTAGAAAAAGTGCAAATAACAAGCGGCTTAGATTACAGCCTTGTCTAACTCCTTCGTTCACCTCAATCCTCTCTAATTTTTCTTTTTCATTATAAATGTATGAAAGGGTGTCTTGGAATATTTTTAAGGCTGCATTCAGAAACAATATTCGTCTAATAATTTCTAGGGTGTTCTACATCAAACTTCTTGTGAATTGGCATTATTTATTGGGGGCTTCAAAGAAGTGTAGTACGTCCAATCTTAACATATGGATCGATTGTGGGGTGGCCTGCTCTTAGCAAAGGTTCAGAGAATAGCTTGCGTGGGCACCACAAGGGCCATGCGTACTTGCCCAACGGATGCCTTAAACGTTATTTTGGATCTTCTACCAATCGACCTTTTTATTAAATACATAATTTCCTGCAGCGCTATTAGGCTGAAGGAATCAAACAGCTGGTTGTCAAAACCTTATGGTCACAGCAACACAACGAAATTGATTCCCTCAGATATTACATCGGTAGACACTGACTACTGCACTCCTACTTTGAGCCTTAGTAAGGGTTTTAAATTTGTTTTCCCCTGACTTTGCTAGCGTTTTTCAGGCTGAATTGCTGGCAATAAGGGAGACATGTAAGATACTTAAACAAAACTCAAAACCGAATTGCGTCTATCTTTACAGACAGTCAGGCAGCTGTTAAAGCCATTAACTCGGCCACATCCTCATCTTAATTGGTCCAGCAATGTCACGATGAGCTTGCGAGCCTGAATATTAACCTCGTTGTCACCCTGATCTGGGTTCCGGGCCATAGTGGTATCGTGGGAAATGAACGGGCTGACGTGCTAGGCAGGCAAGGATCGGCCCTTCATAGCTCACTTGCGGAAATGGTTAACATTCCTCTTGGCGCTATGAAGGGTAAAATCTTTGCTATCTACCAAACTGAATCAAACCGAAGGTGGAGAAATTTACCCAACTGCATTATATCTAGGAAGATATGGCCCACCTATAAAAAAAACCCGTACAAACGATCTTCTATGTAGGCTAAGGCAAGACATAGCCAGGATTGTTGCGGTTTGTACTGGACATTGGCCTATAGGAGTTCATGCGGAGAAGTTGGGTATCTCCTACAACACTTTTTGCCTTAGTTGTAGTGGCCAAAGAGAAAGTGAAACGATAATAAATTTCCTCTGAATGAAATTCTTTGGTAAAGCATTCTTTCATGAACTTGATGAGCTATCTGAGACAAAGAATAGAGACCTAATCTTTTTTCTCAATGCAACAAAATGGCTCTAACATAATTGCTATGAAGCTTCTCTATAAATCTGTCCCTTTCAATCACAGGTCAAACGAGTTTTTGGCATCAAAACGGCGCACTACAGCGCTAATTGGATCTCAGGCTAGGTAGCCTTGAGATCGCCATTTCTACCTACCTAGATTAATATTTTGCTTGAGCACCGAGAAAATTTTTAGTTTTTTTTTTTTTTTTTGCGGAAATTAATCACCCTAATATGCAGTATTTTGAAATACAGTATTTTGAGATACAATATTTTATGATTTTACTATCCATCTAGCATTTTGAACCCAGCTTGTTTTAGCCTGTCAAGATAAGTAAATTAAACCTATTAGAGCCGAAAGCCTTTGCTGCTGTTTGCTCTTCCCTTTTATTAATTGTATTTTTAAATTGTATATTTATACAACAATGAATAAATAAATTAAAAAAAGTAGTTAAATTTTAAATAAGAGTTAATTTTGAGTTCAAAATTATGCCTAGGCCTGAGAAGTTAAACAGTTTTTCCAAGTTCGTAAATTTTTACAAGATTAAAAACTCAATTTAAAATTCATCAAAAAATGAAATATTTTCACGTCATCTCGTAGATTAATGACATCGAGTTTTTTCAGATGGAGAAAGGTGTTTTAAGAAATGAACAAATAATAGCGGACCAAGGTGGCTACCTTAAGGTACACCAACATTAACAATAAACAAATTAGAATGGTTATTTTTTGAGAAAACACCATAATGTGTATCAGTAACGTTAGATTATAATAAACGGTGATTTTTTAAGAGCTTGAGAACTTTTTTTAAAAAAAACGCATACAATTTGCAAAATCTCATCGATTCTTTATTTGAAACGTTAGATTGGTTCATGACATTTTATTTTTGAAGATAATTTCATTTAAATGTTGACCGCGGCTGCGTCTTAGGTGGTCCATTCGGAAAGTCCAATTTTGGGTAACTTTTTCGAGCATTTCGGCCGGAATAGCCCGAATTTTTTCGGAAATGTTGTCTTCCAAAGCTGGAATAGTTGCTGGCTTATTTGTGTAGACTTTAGACTTGACGTAGCCATACAAAAAATAGTCTAAAGGCGTCAAATCGTATGATCTTGGTGGCCAACTTACCGGTCTATTCCTTGAGATGAATTGTTCTCCGAAGTTTTCCCTCAAAATGGCCATAGAATCGCGAGCTGTGTGGCATGTAGCGCCATCTTGTTGAAACCACATGTCAACCAAGTTCAGTTCTTCCATTTTTGGCAACAAAAAGTTTGTTAGCATTGAACGATAGCAATCGCCATTCACCGTAACGTTGCGTCCAACAGCATCTTTGAAAAAATACGGTCCAATGATTCCACCAGCGTACAAACCACACCAAACAGTGCATTTTTCGGGATGCATGGGCAGTTCTTGAACGGCTTCTGGTTGCTCTTCACTCCAAATGCGGCAAATTTTGCTTATTTACGTAGCCATTCAACCAGAAATGAGCCTCATCGCTGAACAAAATTTGTCGATAAAAAAGCGGATTTTCTGCCAACTTTTCTAGGGCTCATTCACTGAAAATTCGACGTTGTGGCAGATCGTTCGGCTTCAGTTCTTGCACGAGCTGTATTTTATACGGTTTTACACCAAGATCTTTGCGTAAAATCTTCCATGTGGTCGAATAACACAAACCCAATTGCTGCGAACGGCGACGAATCGACATTTCACGGTCTTCAGCAACACTCTCAGAAACAGACGCAATATTCTGTTCTGTACGCACTGTACGCTTTCGTGTGGTTGGTTTAATGTCCAATAAAGTAAACTGAGTGCGAAACTTGGTCACAATCGCATTAATTGTTTGCTCACTTGGTCGAATATGTAGACCATAAATCGGACGTAAAGCGCGAAACACATTTCGAACCGAACACTGGTTTTGGTAATAAAATTCAATGATTTGCAAGCGTTGCTCGTTAGTAAGTCTATTCATGATGAAATGTCAAAGCATACTGAGCATCTTTCTCTTTGACACCATGTCTGAAATCCCGCGTGATCTGTCAAATACTAATGCATGAAAACCCTAACCTCAAAAAAATCACCCTTTATAAAAGCAATTAATTTGTCGTGTAGAACGATTTTATGTATAAATCACTCAAAAGTGTATTTTGGCTAATATTGTCAAATGATTTTCTAAAATTTGTAGATACACAATAAAATTGTTGTTTTTTTCTTGAAAGCATCAATACGAAATGTTGTAAATTGAAGTAGATTTAATTTTTACAAAAATAGAAACAAATAAAGGAAAGAGCAATAAAAAAAAAAGATTCAAATAGTTGTGGGCTAACAGACAATTGAGCTACTGGTCCATAGTTACATTCATGATGCTTTTGACGTATTCAAACTAATTTTGACAAAAAAATGGAAATACACATTTTTTCAAACATTTTGAAATAAAGTCCTAAAGTCCTAATAAATTAACTTTTAATTCTGAACCAAACTCATAAATCGCATGGTATTATGTCTTCAATATCGTACGAATAATAGGTTCCTTTTGATACAATTTAAAACATTTATTATTTATGTTCAATTCTATAAATCAGATAATTTAAAATAATATCCAACACTTACTTCAGTGTATTTCCTTTTAGCACTCCAATTAGTTTTGGTCGAGATCCTTTTCTAATTCCTTGAGACACTTGAGCAGCGGTCACCTTCTCTTGGATTTGGATTTAAAAATTTGCAGGGCTGTCCATTCCCTCAACATGACTCAGCATACAGAATTTTCTCTTGTAGCATCCTAAAATGTTCTCATTTTGTCATGACAAGGTCCAAGCTTCAGCGCCATAAGACAGAACTAGTATTGTGGGCGTTCAATAATTAGTCACTTTAATTGCTCGAGAGAAAAGAGAAAAGAACAAAGTGTTAATTTTTTTTTTAAATAACTTAATTCAAAGGGTGTGTCTTGGGCAATAAAGACAAAAGTTTTTTTTTAGGTACAAAAATTGACTTAGTTTATTATGTACATGCTGTAAATGGAAATCCATTTCACAACAAAACTTCACCTCACACATTACAATACAAACCCCTATTAGACACATTCTAACTGTTGTATTTTAATCACAGTCATCTTTAAAAAAATTCTAAGGAACTCGCATTTCTTGGATTTTAATCTAATTATAGATAAAGCATTGAAAAATACCCTTACCAATTTAATAGTCCTCCTTTATTTGTATGTGCCTTCCATAAAATAATCATCATGAGTCCAACTCAGACGTTAAATAAGACCACAAAATGAAGACCTTTTCACCAATCAATTATTGACACGCAAAAGTGATATTTAATTTAGTTTAGAATCTGCAAATGCATTCCATAAGTTTTCCTTAACACCTCATGGAAATTGTTTTTATTATTTCAAAAAAATAATTCTGCCATCATTAAAGATAATACAAAAAAGTAATAATTCCTTTTCCTTCCTCTTTGCGAAAAAATTAACCACTATTAAAGTAAATTCCCTTAAGTTACCCTCGAATAAAATTTTAAAAATCCTAATTGCCGTTCGTTTGATGCGCTAACAATTTGATGATGATGCTTGAATTAAAATTCTTTCGCAGTCATCATCCTAAGACTTTTTGTGCTATAAATATACACCTTGCCACAAGCTGATGCGCACTTTTCGATCATATGTGCTGCGCAGTGTATTCAAATAAGACAAACTAAGTGAAGTTTCCAATAACAATGCGTTTGCGACGTTGCGTCGTCGTCACATCATCGTCGTCGTCGCAATGAATGATCGTCCACAAGCTTGCAGGACACAGGTCAGGTTATACCTATCAAGTGCACTGTATAACAATCAGGGGAATGTTACCTGCTGTAGTTAACGTCCGCACTCATCAAACATCTAACAACCGCCAGCGTTCTTGGAGGCCTTTGCATGGCACCTGCTTCATCTATAGTGCTTCTGATCCGCTGCTGAGTAATAGTTGCGCATTTAGCACTTCCAAGTTCCAAATGATTCTTAAATATTCAAAATTCTATACTTCAAGGTGGTGGTTATAGGAAGCAATGCTGCGCGCGGTCGATTGCCGCGAAGCACTGCACCAGCCGCAGCATCAGCATCAGCAGCCGTCTCAGTGTACCTCAGTGGTAGTGCCAATCATCAAAATTCCCCTGCTTCGCATCTAGCGCTCGACATCTTGTCCTCGTCCGTCGTCATCATCATCATACTCATAGTTATCGTCGTCGTTGTAGCCGTCGTCGTCGTTGTCTTCGTCAACGTTCTCTTAAGAAATCGCGTCCTATAGTCGACAATAACCGCAATCGTAGCTGTACACGAGATTCTTAACGTTCCTTATCTGCATGCTGCGGCTAAGAGCTTCGATTGCGACTTTACAGACAACAACTTTGACTGCGACCACCAACAGCAATCCAGCTCTCCAATCGATGCGATCATGCCAGCCGTCGATACTGCTTGATCGGTGACCAGACCGTCAGACCATTAGGCCGTCCACCGATTACCCATTAATACGAATTCAATTTGCAGCCATTTAAATACAATGGCCGCCGGAGTTCTGCGGGATGTTATAGCTGACGGCATCGGCAGCGGCAACGGCAAGTGGACCATGCTGCCGCAATTCACTACTAATAATCACTGATAATCTCTGCCTATCTATGGGATGCGTTTTACATGTCGTGGCACATCGCCACGCCGCGCTGCAGCGGTCATCGCTTTCGTCAAGTCGAATATACTGTCCCCTGGTTTTGGTTTTGGTTTTCGAGTAATTTTGCGTTCCCACAACACGACAGATGGTCAAACATCTCTAGCCCCATCTATCGGTCAGTGATGGTGCATCAAAGTCGATGATCTGATGTTTAGGCCTGTTCAAGTTCGTGAAGACGTGGATTACGTGTTTTATGGTAATGAATGGGATTTTAGTGCTTCTAGGTTAATGGCAACCTACTGTGGTGAGATGGTCAAGAAAATTTCGGCTACGTTAGTCAACTGAAGATTGATTAGAAAATTTTGCGTTTGCTGATCGTGGTGATGATGGTTTGGTTGTCTTTGATGGATGTTAGTTACAGGTACGTTACGTTTTCCTGTGTTGCATGCAAAAAGACACTGCATAGCGTATACAGTTTTGACCTGAAGATTAATGAATTCAATTTGAGGTCGTGGTGAGATGACCGATTTTAGACTTATTATGCAAGTTTTTCTTGAGAGTCAATTTGACTCAAAGAGTTGTGCGAGCTCAGTGTGGGATCGGTGATGGTGCGAGGACTTACCATCGATCACTTGTATCGTCTTCTTCGTACAAATATGTGTGACGGGGAACTTGAGAACCTGACAAACCTATAGCTTAAGAGGAAGGTAAGGTACAAGGGGTACAGAACGTATAGTGACAGAGATGATGCGCCAAGAAAATTGAAGCTTTTACTTTGTTTATGTTTTTAGTGAAATATGGTTTTAGAATGAAAGGTGATAAGTTCATCAGAAATTGTGATGAGTTTGCTTAGGATACATTTTGTTTTAACTGTTTCGCTGTTGTTGTTTTATTTGTTCATTAGGAGGGGATTTAGAACCCACAGAATAGCGCCAGGCTCTGGCCATTTTGATGAATGAAAAGATGAATGGTAAAGGTAATTAAATATCGCAATGATGAGCAGTTATACGACCAGGAACGCATAGGCTCTACAGTATAGTAGATACCATAAGGAAGAAAAATATCGAAAGTTAGGTGTCGGTAAATAAATCAATCTTCAACCTGGATTAGAGGATAAGCTTGAAACAAAAGTAAACTAAGTTCTAAGGCTGCGAGACATTTTTATAGTTCAAATAAATTAAAAAAAACTGTGAAGCACTTTTATTGCAGCAGAAGTGCTGTAATTATTCCATATTTCCGTCAAGTCAAGTCAAGGAAATACTTGTTGACGGGCTTATGCCGATAAACGATCCTATTGGTAATTTCAGACTTAAGTTAACCTTTACTTCATAATTTATGGCGGAAAACTCTAAATTTTTAAGAATACACATTTCTGTGAGTTTTTGTGAAGTGGAAAAGTATGACTTTCGGGTTATTCATATTTTAAAAACACCCACGTTGTCAGTCATATATTGTCCAAAAGTTAATGTATTGGATAATAAAAATGATGCTTTAAGTTTGGAGTACATGTTCTTCGCGTAAATTTCCTTTACAACTTGTGGAAGATCGTTATCCATACTATACCTTTGAGAAAACTACTGAGGCCCATATGTCATCTAATTCAGTCGAAACGATAATCGTCATGGATAATTTCTTTGGTTATTTTAATTGGTCCTTATTCTCTTTTCATAAACTTATAATATAATGGAGAAATTGCCGAGGATAACTTCGCTAGAATTGAGAAGAAAATGTTAGATTTTACGTTTAAGAGGATCGCAGCAACGAGGAATCACAAGAAAGAGCAAGTGAAGGATGTTTCCTAGGATTCAAGAAAACAGGCAACGATATTTCGATTCTAGAATTCAAAACTTACAACATCCGTCATCTTATGATATTACCGATGATTTTGAATTGCAAGAACTTTGAAAACGACTTCGAAAAATTATCATATACATTTAATGGTATAAATGCCTCAAACGTGATGTTAATTACAGGTTTGAATGTGAGAGAGTTGGAAGGCATGCAGGAGTGATGAATGACTTAAGATGTTGCAGCTGACAATCAAAAGTTAATTGCTCTTACGCAAGAGGAAAGAAACTATTAGAGCTTTACAATACGTTTGGTCTGTGCATATTAAATGGAACCAGTGCGGCCAAACTACATCAGTGGTCGAAAATTGGGAACCGTTCGTGAAAGACGTTGAGATTAGTAAAGTATCATATTAAGACCACCTTTCTGTTCTTGTGAAAATACAAATTCAAAGTTAGACAGATGAGGAAACAACCTTTATGCGGGTTCTCTTCAAACTCAAATGGAATGAGCCTAAGGCTCAGGAGTATCGACGATCTCTAGACTTGGAACTCCAATAACGTCAAAAAGAGGACTAAAAACGGATTGTGAAAGCCTCATACCCACATAAAAGAAGCGTGGACTATTGAAAGCTTCCCCAAAGAAGAAGGGAATCATCGTCAAGCTACCAAAAAAAGGAGATCTAAAAAAGTGCGAAAATTGGAGATTAATTTGCGTTCTACCTGCCGTTGCATCAGAGAACACCTTGTGGCCACACTGGATGCCGAAGAAGCAGGATTCGCGCTGGATCCTCCTGTCTTGATCATATGAACACCCTTCGGGTCATTACTGATCAGTGCCTTGAATAGCGAGCACCACTACATCTGCTGTTTATCGACTTCAAGAAGTTCAAATGGTTAGCTTTTGCGGAGGAGAGGCATTCCAGAAAAAACTAATTGCTATTATAAAGCCAACATATGATGGATCCAAATGTCACGTTCTGCATTATGGAAGGTTGTAAGAGGATTTTGAAATCCGTAGGAGTCAGACAGGGATTTATTTTGTCGCCAATATTGTTTTTGTTGGTGATAAGCGATGTACTGCGCTAAGCTCTGTCAGGTAGCAGAGGGATCCAATTGACTTTGACATCCTATTTAAAGCAGTTGGATTACGCGGACGATGTCTGCTTACTTTCTCATAGGTTCATGGATCTCCCTTAAATGACAACAAATGTGGAGAGAGAAGCAGAAGTTGTGGTGCGAAAAATTAATTATGGCAAAACAAAAATTATGAGCCTCGAAACCCGACCATCCGCTCAAATAAATATTTCCTCGCAACCGGTGGAAAAAGTGGAGACATTTCAATGCTTGCAAGTATCTTCTCTTCTTTGAAGGCGGAACCGAATAAGACGTCATCTGCCGCATCGGCAAAGCAAAAGCTGCACCCGGTATGTTGTCGAAAATTTGGAGGAATAACTCTATCAGCTTAAAAACCAAGCTACGACTGTTTCAAACAAATGTCAAATCTATGCTTCTTTATGGATACAGCACTTTGAAGGTTACTTCAATCATTGCAAAATAGCTATAAACCTTCGTGAATAGATGTCTTCGTAATATCCTAAGGATTTTCTGGCCAAACCGTATATCAAATGAGGCCCTTCATAGAAGGACAGGCCAGGAACCTATAGAATCTATAAAACGAAGGTGCAGGCCAAACAATGCAGTGGAATCCGCTCAAACAAGAAGGAAGAAGAGCTGGAAGACCGAGAAGCACATGGCGCAGGACAGTCGAGGAGGAATCAGCGTCACTAGGCAAAAGTTAGAGGACGCTGAAACACATCTCCAAAAACCATACACCATGGCGCGTAGGCCCAATAAGGGGTTCCCAATGGTCTTAACAGGTTTGAGGAATTAAGTCAGTAAGTAAGTCATAACCAAATAAAATGCACGACTGGGTCGCACAAACTTGCTCCTGTATGCTAAGAGTATGTTTAAAAAAGTACTTATATAAGATTTAAAAATATACCTGTAAAATAAGTTTGTCTTCAAAGATATAAATGCCATTATGTACAATTGTACATAATGAAAACCATAGTACTCTCATGAGCAGAAACTTTTAGGGCGACCAGATGCAGAGTCGTTGGCGTGGCGTTAGTATCGAAAGTGGAGAAATTCAGCGGGAGCGAGAAAAAAATAATATTTCCATTCCCTGCAGACAGCAGAAAAAGGGAGATAATTAATTTTTGACCCAAAAAGTCTACACAATTTCCTTCATTATATTTTATATAAAAAAACAAAATGGCTTAATATTGTATCTAATAAGGGGATGAAACAAACTTTTGCATTCTTAGGATCTTTTACCGATATTTGTTTTTATTTACATTCATAAGTCTGCTTTTACTTGTGTACGATCTTTGTATATGAAAAATGGTTTCTATTATGTATAAAGCTACGATCCAATTCATATAGATTGAACTTGTTCCTTAAAAGCTTTTTTCCTTTAGATAGCTTTATTGTAATTTCATAATAGAAGAACCAGGATGGAAAATAAATAAGAAAATAATAAGAAAGAGGCATGACCATGAATGTTTAAATTGTAAAGCGATCGCCTATTGGTTGTGTAGTTAGGTAGCAGGTAGGTAGATGTCGAAAACAAATAAAGAATAGTTCATTGACGAACTTAGCTTTATGCAGATAGATAGATAAAACCATGTTTATGATGATAATGAAGGAATGTTATTGGTAGCTAAAAGGTACATACTACATTCCTTCTTTACTATAAGTTTTCAGCGCTTACATGAAGTTTTTACGTTCAGTTTATTTATTTTGTTAAAGTTTAAAAATATAACAAGCATACGAACAGGTACAAGAAATTGCTATTGATGTTGTGTTAACAGTCAGGCTTTTGTGCGTTTGGGATTTTAGTTATGAAGTGACACGTAAGCAGTAGTTGTAGAAGTCGTACGTAGTACCTTTATAAATAGGTATACGTTGAAAAAGTGATTCTAATAGAAAATACATATACTCTTTCTGGCCCGTTTCTGTCTGTACTAAGTTTATATAGGCGAAGTAATTGTTCGTAAAGAATAATATTTTAAAATCACATATACAAAGTTACCAAGATAATACTTCTTGATAGACACTTTAAAATAGACTGTTGATTAAATATATCATATTCGTTAATCCGATACAGTTGCGCTACATGGGCGGCCATCGTTGGTATTTACAATAATTTTAGTTAAAAAAATACATAAATATGTACCAAATGCACTAATTTAGATAAAAGCTAGGAATGTAATTACAATTTTATCAAAATAATGCGCTCTTTCGGGCTCATGCACAGTTAAAATATTAAAAAAAAAAAAACTATTTTAAGATTCAAAATTTCGCCCGAAAATGAAAATCGTTAGAGCGGTTTTTTTTTAAATTAATTCTTTATTTATAAAATTTTTCAATTTTGTTCTAAAAATATTTTTGGTACGCAGTTGTTTAGAGATTGTTAATATACGCTATACGTTTGAATTTCGTAAAAAAATGTTGAAATGTTTTTGAGATATCGAATTTTGAAAAAATAAAATTCAATATTTTTTTAAAAATCCAAACAATACAAAATTGCACTTTTGATAATCAAATATTGTAAAAGCAATGTAAGAGCTTATTCAGAAAAAAAATTATTGAAATCGGTTTATAAATTGCTGAGAAAATGAAAAAACAAAATAACGGTTCTATGAGCGGTACCTTTCCTGAGCAATACAAAAATTTGTTTTTCTTATTGAAAGAAGCCAAGTTAAAAAATAAAATTTTAGAGAAAATTTAAAGAAAATCTATCGGTTTGTTTTTGAGAAAATTCGAATTTTCGTTTTTTGACCAAAAATATTGTATGGTGGCCACTGTTAGTTTTGATTTAAAAAAAAAAATGAAAAAAACGCCTAACGCGAATCTGCTCAAAACCTTAACTTCCAAGTTTGAACTCAATCGACCCAATGGTTTAGGCTGTAGAAGCGTGGACAGACAGACAAATCCGACCGGACGGAATCGCGGGACCCACTTTTTTCGACTTCTCTACCATCGTAATATCATGTTTGATTAAAATCTCGAGTTCGAAATTTTGCACGAATGCAAAACTTGCCATATAGTTCCTATATGTCGCAAGTAAAAAAAGACTCAGCCAAAAAAAGAAAAAATACAAAAAAGAACCTTGGTTTGACGAAGAATGTCGAAAACTCGTAAAAAATCACTTGCGTGGTTGACGATTTTCCGCAACTCCACCCAAGGATTATTTAAGGGGAAGTTTAAAGAACTTTGTTAGATTTAAAAAAAGTAACACGTTCAAAAGCAAGCGCTCCATTTCAAGGATCTTTTAAATCCTGTAATAATGGCGACAAAGTGGAAATTCGCAGCGCCAAGATTCGTAGTCGACTCTATGTATTTTGCATTGACATTTAGCGAGTTCGAACAAACGCTGGAGACGCTTAAAGATAGAAAAGCAGACGGTTCGAATGGTATTCCAGTGGAATTTTTTAAGAATGGAATTATCATGCTCATAGATCACCTTTTAAAACTTTTTAATACAGTTTGGAGGGAGAATTTTCGCCAGATGAATTTTGAGATGCTCATATATTTCCAATCCACAAAAAAGGATTGTTATTTGATGCAGCTAACTACAGAGGGCCGCAACAGCGAAACCCCTGGTTTGACGACGAATGCCGGCAAACGCACGCAGCGAAACAAAAGGCATATAAAATGGCACTGCACAGAAGGAGGAGATAGAAGGATGTCACAACAGGAATGAGGTGCATACCGTACATTTTACAAAAAGTTAAAAAAACTTCCCAAGAATACCAGCCACGAATCGAAGCTTGTCAGGACGATCAAGGGAACATCGAAGTAGAACCATAGTCCATGTTGAGAATATGGAAAGACCACTTCTCCAAATTATATAACAGCGATAACGAATCGAATTCCGCTGTAAGGGAGATAGAACCACTAAACCTAAGCGTCGAAGATCAACAATTCCACCTACCCAACCTCGACGAAGTGAAGATAGCTATATCTAAACTGAAGTCAAACAAAGCTGCTGGAGTTGACGGCATCGCTGCAGGACGATTCAAAGCAGCAGACGATGACTTGGTACAGAGCATGCATCAACTCATCTGCAAAATGTTGTCGGAAGAAAGCATGCCCGATGAGTGGAATCTCAGCATAGTATGCTCCATACATAAGAAAGGAGATCTTCTAAATTGCGCCAACTACAGAGGCATGAGTCTCCTTAACATTGCAAATAAGATCCTCTCTGCCGTATTATGTGAACGTCTGAAGCCGTTTGTCAACAACCTGTTTGGTCCTTATCAGTGTGGCTTCAGACCAGGAAAGTTAACTATCGACCAAATATTCACACTACGGCAGATCTTGGAAAAAATCCAGGATCTTCAGATCAATACCCACCATCTCTTTATCGATTTAAAAGCCGCGTACGACAGCATCCATAAGGAAGATCTCTACATTGCAATGTCTAGTTTTGGCATCCCTGTCAAACTTATACGTTTGTGAAGAATGACGATGGAGAATGCAAGCTGCTCTATCAAGGTGGGCACAGATCTCAACGATGCATTTGATGTCAAAAAAGGTTTTAGACAAGGCGATGCAATGTCATGCGACTTCTTCAATATCGTTCTGGAAAGAATTATGCAAAACTCAACTGTCAACACTAGAGGCACAATCTTCCAAAGGTCCATCCAATAACTCGGGTACGCAGATGATATTGGCATAGTTGTGAGATCAGAGCGTGATTTCAGTGGAGAATTTTTGAGCATTGCGACGGAAGCGAAGAAGATGGGTTTAGTGGTAAATGAAGGCAAGACCAAATATAAATAAATAAATTCGGTGGTGCAACAGTCCGTTGAGAACAAGAGCCTAGTGACTTACGACTGTTCGTAGATGATTTAGTCATGTTTGCGCATTCATCGAAACTCTGCAGCTCATAATTAAAAGGGTTTACCAGTAGTGTCAGCTTTGGAATTTAACAATAAATATAGATTATTCAAAGGTTATGCATCAGATGAAAAATGGAGCTTTAATCGCCAAAATATTGAATGTGCGCGAGACTACAAACATCTTGGCATTACTGTTACAAATAATTTACATATGAAAAAACACTTGAAGGAGAAATTGGTAAAGACTAAAACTGCTATAAATATGACCTGATAACAATGCTTCATGAATAAGTGTATAGCACAACGAAGCAAGTTGAAAGTATTTGAAGCAGGAGTTGAGAGCATACTTTTATATGGATCGCATGTATGGGGATGTTAAAAGTACAATTCGTTTGAAAAACTTAAAACGCTCTTTATAACAAGAATGTTTCATTTGCCGAAAAATACGCCAAACTACATAATAATGCTGGAAACAGGTCTTTCTACTTTGTTTATAAAAACTGATAAAGAAAATTTGTTTGCAGCACAGTGTGATGTTAGTTTGTTACCAGAAACTGACTTCTCATGTAAGAGAGAAAAAGTCAATGGCAAAAGAAATACTATATAAAGGGTATCTTAATTATAAGCGACGATGTTGGTTTTGAATAAGAATATTCTATCAGATCTTTTCATTATAATAAAATTGGTATGGTTCAATTATTTATGAAAACAAATATCGACCAAATGATGACGCTGAATAATTGAGGTCGTAAAATTGTCGAATTATCCCAACCTTTAGCTCTTGAATCGTTGCTTGCTTATCACTTTTCGAATAATTAACTCAAAGAAAAAAGTCCAATGCTGTCAAATAAAATGATCTTGGTGGAAAATTTACATCGCCCTATCATAACATACCACGACAAGCGAAGTTGGCCCGCAAAAATAGCAATTGTTTCGTTAAAAACAATTTAATTAAAAACAAAAACAAACTTACAATTTACTTCAATGTTACCTAATCAAATGAAAACACACTTCACGTAAGTCCTTTTGTATATAATTTTATTAAAATATCATAGGAATATCAAAGTTAAAAAACAAACATTATTAAAATGCAGAGATATCATCTAAACAACTCTATTATCTACACTCTGGGTTATGTTAAACAAAAGAGCTGTTAAGCAAACTCGATTTTGGTTAATTATTCTGAAGATTTGCAACGCACCTGCTACCCGTTATTTCATAACTAAATCATGAATGCATCATCTGTGTATTTTGAATATAAGTTCACAACACTGATCTCTACAACTCACACTCAACAAGCAAAACATAAAATTCGATTAACATCTTCGTCTTCGTCGTCGTCGTCGTTGCCGTCTTGTACAGTGCATAAAAATATGCGAATGTGCTTGCTTGAAGAACGTTCCTATAATACTTAGCAACACTAACAGCCAGAAATAAATGTTGATAATCTTAATGTTGCATTATAAATTAATCTTAATTGAATGTTACAATTACACCAGACGACCGACGATGAACGAAGAGGACGACAACGACAACAACAACAATGATTGGCATCACAAAACCATGCATGATCACCATCAGTAAGATATTCTGGTGCAAAATAGCACTCGAGTTGCCACAGGGCTATGAATAATGCCTGCTGCACAAATTACGCAACAATTATCCACATGAACACAGTGTAATAAGTGTATTCCTTTGGTGTGTAGTTGCCACGGCCATGGTCATGGCCACCAAAGAGCACGACCAGCGAACTAACCTGGGCGACATTATCACCAGCAATGATCTTCATCACTGCTGCTGCGATGCAAAAATATCCCGGAAAACACCTGAATCTCAATGCGGAATGCGCCAAATGGCATCTTCATTTTTCCCATCTGTGATATCCCAAAGATCTTCCCTGCTATGTATATGGTATAGCTAGTCTATCGGTCGCGCCGCCGCTGTACCCATCGCTCGTCGTTGTCGCCATCGTTGCTCAAGAATCATCCATTCAAAGTTTCCACCTTTTTGTTTGGAATAAGGTGGGTGAACCTAATGGCATTGTTTTTGTGTGTTTCTTTCCTTTTTTCATATCATGACAGACATCGAGTGTGCTGGAAGCTGATGCGGGTGAGAAATTCACACCAAGCAGAAATGATAGCCAAATGATCTTCCACATAAAGGTACCTTCATCTAATAAAGCAGCAACAGCTCCATAGCAGCTGAATGGGAGCTGGAAGTGGGAGTGCTAATGTTGTACTTAATTACTATACTAGTGACTAGTCCCAGCAGCAGGAAGGATTTTTGCGCTATTTGTCCAGTTTGTTGATTAAATTTGTGAACTGCCATGAACAATGTAATTTAAGATGCCAGGCGAGTTAATGGTGCATCTATGCACTGAGACTGGCACTCTCTCTCATCTTGTCCACACACAAGCTGCAATTAAACTTGTCTTACAGTTGGAATTTCAGTTAGAAGTCATGAAAATGAGACATCCCAGAGTTTTAGGGGTTAATAAATTATACCTAAGCAAAGTGAAAAGATTGGGTGGGTTTAAAAATGGTCGGGGCCATTGTCTTGTTGATGATGGAAATTAATAATTACCAAGTAACGGGGTAAGTGGGAGCCGTGTGTTTGTCATAATTTGTAATATGTGATACCGTGGTAATTTAATTCTTAATTGAAGTTAAATAGTTTGTGACTCTTCAGATTTTGATTATTGATTAAAGCAAAAGATTTGAGCGAATTGTGTGTTGGACTACTTTACTTCGAGAAAAGAATTACGTTGTAAAGATTTATTACGAAATAACCTAATTGCATTCGGGATCATAAAGCCATAATCATAACCTAACCATAACATAAGTGTTGAAATGTAATACGAAATTAGCTAAACAAAATGTTCTTGAAACCGATGATATTGTTAGTTTTTGAGTTGTTTGGAGTCATCTCAGCGGCATAGGGTGGGTTTCGCCGCGCGGGGCGGAGCAAATATTTGCAGCCCCCGACATGACGAACTTCACGAAAAAGACAATTAATTAGTAGTAAGTGACACTAGTTCCTTATAATTTTTAGTGAAAATAACAAGGCACAGGTTATAAAAAAAAAAAAATCGTGATGTTAATACACATAACTTAGTCTTAGGTACGTATTTAGAATGACAAACATGGTTTTTAATTCCTTAATAATATTTATTATGACAATAGTTTAAATTCATTAAAAGTATTTCAACTAAATAACAACCAAAAGATATTAATTTCAATACTTAAAAATGAATGAGTAGGTGCTCCTTTTGCAATCAAAATCCTTAATTTCAGTTTCAATATCAAGAAGATCACATACATCTCGTTCAGTTGATAAGATTGCAAGATTGGTAAGTCTTAAGGTGACTATAGTTGATCTTATATCATTTTTTATTAATTTAATTTAAGTTTAGTTTATTCATCAAACAGAGAACACTTAATATCATAGTTAATTTAATATTTAAAGAAAGCAACAAATAAATAAATAATAAATAAATTCCAATTAATTTTTAGGAAATGGAAAACACAATTATGTTTTAAGGTGACTCTATTAAAATGGAAGTAAAAGTCTATTACATTAAAGACAGAATTGGATTTCCTAACACAGCGAGTTATAGGTTCATTAACTGCTTAATTAACCCTATGATAACTTACGTGGAATAGTTCATAATCTCTAAGTTGACGAGAAGGTATATTTAACTCAATTAAAGATAGAAGGTATCGGTATGGGCAGTTGATATGATGCAACAGAATATCACGAATCCATAAAACAGAGAAGATCTTAGTTCGATTTTTAAGTGACTCTAAACTGCTAAGTTTCAATATTTCATCCAAGTCAACAAACCTAGTGAAATTCTTTTGGACTTTCAATTCTTAATAAATGAATTCTATAGCATGGGTTCCAAACCACACAACAATATTCTAAAATAGATATTACTTAAGCACAAAAAAGAGATGTAATAGTATAAGGTTCTGAAAAGTCTGTTAAATTTTTTTTAATAAAACCAAGCATGGAGTTAGTTTTTTGCAAATTGTAGCAATAATAATCAAAATGTTTGATAAAATTGAGTTTGAGGTCAAAAACAACACCAAGATCTTTCTTTTCATTGACTCTTTCAAGAACACAACTGCCAATTTTATATTCGAAGAAATTAGGATAGTAAGAACGATAGAATGAAGAACATTAACATTTTGAAACGTTTGAAGATAATTGATTGTTCTTGCACCATTCAATAAGCATGTTAAGGTCATCTTGCAAGCGGAGGCAATCATCAGTTAGTTTTATACAACAAACAGTTAACAAATAAAAGTCTAAGAGAATTATGAAAAATATCCGGCATGTCATTAATAAAAACAAGAAAAAGTAAGGGTCCCAGGTGACTACCTTGAGGGACTCCTGATGACACATGTACAGGAGTAGAGATAACATTACCAATGGAAACAAATTGAATACGTCCTCTGAGATAAGATTTCAACCATTGCAAAAATATTGGAATAAAAAACAATTCTTAATAGTTTGTTCAGTTGAATAGTGTGGCTGACTCTATCAAAGACCTTTGCAAAGTCAATACAGATGACGTCAACCTGAAAACCTGCCTCAATTTTTATTGAGAACGTAGTTTGTGAAATAGAAATTTTATCAGTTGCCGACTTCCCTGCAAAGCCATGTTGGAAAGTTTAGAGAAACTTCTTTCACAGCTTGTATTACTAATAGCAATTGTTAAAAATATATTGAGCATTATTATATGATATTAAGTACAGAATCATCAAGCTTCAATCTTTCAAAAAATTTTAATAAATCAAGTGCAATACTTAATTTAATTTGATTTAATTTTGTTCTCCTTCATCAACGAAGTATTTCAGTCGATGTTTTTCCAGCTGAAACTCTTGTACGTTTACTTCAGCAGAAGCATGGTTCAGATTACATTAAGTGTCTTTTGAGTCTAACAAATTTGCTGGTGTTAGAAAAGTAAACTTTTCGGCCAAATTGTGATCTTATTTCAAACGCTCACGAATTTCAGGAATGTTTCTATCAAAAGATGTAAACAGCTTTCGTCTCAACTTTTCTTTATAAGACAGGTGCTCATCTTTTGTTATTTCATCAAGCATGATCTTTTTTGAAATTCGCCTCACAGATTCCATAGAAATTCTAACCATATCTTACAGCTGCTCTCGTTTTTCTAAAAAAATTTCTCCAAAGCATTTACTTTTCCAGCACAGAGTTTTATGTTAAGATCTTTCGTTAGTAAATATCATTGTGCGCCATTCCTTTAAAAAGAACTGATTTCCACAAGCCCAAGAAACAAAGAAAACGACTGCATCGCAACTAAAAGTGTTCCTGCAGCAGTTCGTGTGCTCAAACTTTCGCCTATCAATTCAAATAACATTGTTCAAAAAATCAACTTCTTTATTTAAAAAAAAAATGTAAGCAATTACTTGTCATCATCAGCCCTTGCACTCCATCGGGTATCCTGTACCACCC